>NC_041383.1:703515589-703536000 GCF_002162155.2 Triticum dicoccoides
TCTTCGGTAGACCCCGTGACGATGCTGATGCCCCTGTGGTCGACTACATCACCGACGACCCCTCTCTCTTGCCAGAGCAACCAGGCAAGCCCCCCCTTTGATCACCAGATATCGCCTATTCTACTCTCTACTACCTGCATTAGAGTAGTGTAGAATGTTACTGCTTTCCGTTAATCCTATTCTGATGCATAGCCTGACATTGTTGCTACATCTGTTGATACCTTACCTGCAATCCTAAATACTTAGTATAGGATGCTAGTTTATCATCTTTGGCCCTACATTCTTGTTAGTCTGCCTTGCTATACTATTGGGCCGTGATCACTCGGGAGGTGATCACGGGTATATACTATACATACATACATACTATACAGATGGTGACTAAAGTCGGGTCAGCTCGATGAGTACCCGCAAGTGATTCTGATGAGGGGGCTGAAAGGACAGGTGGCTCCATCCCGGTAGAGGTGGGCCTGGGTTCCCGACGGCCCCCGACTGTTACTTTGTGGTGGAGCGATAGGGCAGGTTGAGACCACCTAGGAGAGAGGTGGGCCTGGCCCTGGTCGGCGTTCGCGGATATTTAACACGCTTAACGAGATCTTGGTATTTGATCTGAATTGGCTACGAGCCTATACGCACTAACCATCTACGTGGGAGTAGTTATGGGTATCCCGGCGTCGTGATATCAGCCGAAGCACTTCAGACGTCAGCGACGGAGCGGCGCGCGCCGGATTGGAACGTAAGCCTGCTCTTGTATTAAGGGGGCTAGTTCTGCTTCCAGCCGCCCTCGCAACGTGCAGGTGTGCTATGGGCGATGGGCCTAGACCCCTGTGCGCTTAGGTTTAGACCGGCGTGCTGGCCTCTCTGTTTTGCCTAGGTGGGGCTGCGACGTGTTGATCTTCCGAGGCCGGGCATGACCCAGGAAAGTGTGTCCGGCCAAATGGGATCAAGCGTGTTGGGTAAGTTGGTGCACCCCTGCAGGGAAGTTAATCTATTCGAATAGCCGTGATCTTCGGTAACAGGACGACTTGGAGTTGTACCTTGACCTTATGACAACTAGAACCGGATACTTAATAAAACACACCCTTCGAAGTTCCACAGACAACCCGGTGATCGCTTTTCCACAGGGCGACGAGGAGAGGATCGCCGGGTAGGATTATGCTATGCGATGCTCTTGGAGATGCTACTTGGAGGACTTCAATCTACTCTCTCCTACATGCTGCAAGACGGAGGCTGCCAGAAGCGTAGTCTTCGACAGGATTAGCTATCCCCCTCTTATTCTGGCATTCTGCAGTTCAGTCCATTGATATGGCCTCCTTACACATATACCCATGCATATGTAGTGTAGTTCCTTGCTTGCGAGTACTTTGGATGAGTACTCACGGTTGCTTTTCTCCCTCTTTTCCCCTTTCCCTTCTACCTGGTTGTCGCAACCAGATGCTGGAGCCCTGGAGCCAGACGCCACCGTCGACGATGACTCCTACTACCCTGGAGGTGCCTACTACTACGTGCAGCCCGCTGACGACGACCAGGAGTAGTTAGGAGGATCCCAGGCAGGAGGCCTGCGCCTCTTTCGATTGTATCCCAGTTTGTGCTAGCCTTCTTAAGGCAATCTTGTTTAACTTATGTCTGTACTTAGATATTGTTGCTTCCGCTGACTCGTCTATGATCGAGCACTTGTATTCGAGCCCTCGAGGCCCCTGGCTTGTATTATGATGCTTGTCTGACTTATTTACGTTTTAGAGTTGTGTTGTGATATCTTCCCGTGAGTCCTTGATCTTGATCGTACACATTGCGTGCATGATTAGTGTACGATTGAATCGAGGGTGTCACAAGTTGGTATCAGAGCCGACTGCCTGTAGGAATCCCCCTTCCACACTCCTTGGCCGAAGTCGAGTCTAGACATTGCAAAAACTTTTACTAACTTGGCTGTGTGCCTTACGGGCCCACGTCGCCATCGGGTGGTATTAGGATCTTTTATTCCTCGTCTATACTCTGGGACTCTGATCTCTCTACTATTCGGGTTAAATGAATTTGCTAACTCTAAGATTAGGATCTCGTGATCGCATCCACCCGAAGAGCCCCTTATTGCAGAGGATCGCCTGCTACATCAGAAGATTCCGAAGATACTCTCTGATGTTCTCTCGAGACTTGTGCCCATCACTTTGGCTATTCCTGACCACCGATGAATCCGTATGGATAACTACTTACACTTGCCATTCATACGATCATCCCCCATTGATCTTGTTATTACAAGATACCCCGAAGTTTTCTCTATTGTTCCGAGAATACTTTGTGCCTACTGCCTAGCAGTTCTTTGCCACATGAATACCCCTTCGAATAAATCCTCGCACTTGTCGAGTATCCGCTCATCCCCAGTTGTTCATGTGTTTCACAAAAGTCTTCGAAATAATATTCGATCTTCCGAAAATCCTTTGGGGCCTTTGGCTCTTGAAATTCTTGCTTGCTTGCATTATGGATAATCCCATAAGTCTCGCAGTCATATTGACATTCCTTGTCATTACCATTTTGAGTCTGTTGACTCAATATGTTTGCGAATACACGCAATCATCATTGATCCTTATAAATTACTTTTCCGGCTGAGCTGCCATTCTTTTTACTGGAATTGGTTCTCAACCAATCCAATTGTCTTTGATTGTACCCTACGGCTATTCAACTTATCCACCCCTAATCAGAGCATTGCTTCTGATCCCTTGATTTGGAAATCATAATTCCTTTGCATTTGACAATTGAGTTAGTCAGTTGTTTCTATAATCTGCTTCCTCTAGTTGAGTACCGATGCTCATGTCAGATCCCTTGTGGACCACCAGATCCTTTGTTGGATTTTATCTGACAACGCCCTTCATATTCAATAAACTTGTGAGCCTTTTTCTCGGATACATAATGCCTTTGGTAAATTGTATCGTCTGCTTTCTCAACCATGCTCTGCCTTCGAGCTTGAGTTAATTACTTCTAAAAGATTCTGGTATAGGATTCTAAGATGCCCCGATGGGTTGAACATATGCCTTCCTTAATATGTGTGAACTCGAAAGTTTTCACGAGTCGTACTCTTCTGGTATTTTGCCAGATAAAATTTCAACGCTATAACTTCATCGAAAGCGAGAAGTGAATGAAAGGGTATGCATTGGAGAAGTGGGAGTCGACCTTGAACTTTGTGTTCATGCCCATGGACACGATGTATATCCTATCATGGAAGCTTCTTGTAACAATAACTATTTCCTTGATAACTAACATATGGTATCTGTGAATTGATCCCTTGCAACCGTGGTTCCGACCATGATTGTTCTTCTTTGATCTCATTTCTCGGACAAGTTAAAACAATTGTCTCCTATGGATCAATACCCCAATCCAACCTCTATTTTGATCTGTCGTCGGGTATTACCCCCTGGTATCTCGAGATTATCATGGAACTGCATAACTTCTTATGAGTTCTTCATCAAGTGCTATGTTCCCACTGATTCCAATTTTTCGCGGGCTCTGAATTACTAAACACTCAAAGACACCAATATCTGAACTGAGTCCACACTACGGTTCAACAACCCTTCGGTAAGCTTCTATAAGTACGAGTTTGTACCCGATCACATCATTCCTAGCCTGATCGGCTATATCATTAACATGCTAAATTTTAACTATGCTACCGGGTCCTTCTCCTCGGAGCACAAAATTCGACGGTGAGCTAATCTTACAATCGATCTTCCTCGTCATACCGTTGGTCCTTGGACAGCAAGCTTGATTTCGAGTTTGTGTCCTACCCATGGTTCCAATAACCTTCCGCTTCATTATTCCTTTGACTTGATGTCATCACTGATTGATTACATCTTCATGAAATCTCTCGACAAATGCGTCGTGATCATCATCAACCTTATGAGCTCTTCCAGGATATCAATTGAGTTCATGATGAGAAATACCATCCTTGCACCTGATGATTTGTGTTACCTTTGACCACTTATTTGCCTTCCGTTCAACACAAACTTGTTCGTGTTTTGAGTTATACCTTGAGATCCCTACTATCCAGCATTTGTTCTTTCTTACCTTGGAGTATTACCATCTTTTAGTATCAAGGATGTTGTGAGGACTGCTCCACCTCTTAAAGAGTTCTTGGTATAGTGATACTACTCACCATCACCACTCTTTCATGGTCCTCGTGTTGATTCCAACCGGGGTACCAACAAGTGAACGGTGCTGTTTGGATCCTGCACTCCTAGCAACCCTATTGCTTTGAAGTTAATAGTCGGCCGTTCATTCTTAGTCTATTGATTATTGAATCACCATTCCGACATTGGTCGTGCAACCCAACCCGTATTTCGGGCGGACCGTTCAACCAATGTTTAATTATGTATGTTTTCCTCGAGCATATCCCATTTTATTGTTTAATCTGACAGATGTTATCCCCTTATCCACATAATTGTGGAGATCCATCTTTTGGATACCTCGTTAAATTATCGCTGAGTCCATCAGCCACCTCATCATCCTCTCCTTGGGTTAATGATGAACTCTTGTTAACGGAAATCACTTCTTAGTTCATTTCCCGAGAATCTTACAGTGGCATCCCGTCAATTTGTGTTGCACCTTTCTTCTCGGGCATCCTGAGCCTGAGGTATCCTGACACCCATCATATCTGAATCTCCATCAGATATGATGGTTGGAACATATTTTCAAGAGTTATAACATTGGTCCTTTGATGACCTGGTAACATGATGTCATGCCTAGCACCCCCCCCCCCTGGGTGGAGGACCTATTATTGTAGTATCCTTTTTAGCAAGTTTAGCCCTTCTTCCCTGAGGAAATTGTAAGACTTATCCTACAAGTTGTTCCTAATGGATCCTTCCTATATCCAAAGTCTGACCTTTTGCTTGAAGACCATGTCAATGCTATCTTGAAGCATGTCTATGGTACTCCAATTTTCAACAAGAACATTTGAAGCCCAATGATAAATGTTTCCTGCTCAATTATCCAAACACCGTTGTATGGGTAATATCATGAAATTTCTCTCCCCTACCTAAGGAGTTTTCTACATAATATCCTGTCATGGATATCATGCTCTCCTTGTCCTTGGGAAGGATATACCCCTGATATACGTGTTTAAGCACATTTTCCTTCCCGTTGTTTTGTTCAAACTTACTTGTAAACTACTTAACCGAGCAGTGGTAATCCCCTGCTTAGGTAAACACCTCGGTGTACCTTCCTGTCTGGTGTAACCCTGTTTCTACTGTTGATGACTTCCGGTAACCGCCGATGGACGAGAACTTTGCCTATTGGTCCGCCTCGTTCAACGAGCAGGAAAATGGTTCTCTTCGTCCCTCGCCCTTGGTACCGACATTGTTGACAACAAAACCGACAGGCTATCCTCTGACATACCTTGTTATCTTGACCGTGCAAATATTAGCGCCTTCCCGCTTTTAACCCACATGGTGGGCCCATAACCCACGGTTCCACAGGATCGAAACCTGACTCTCATGTACAACCCTGTTTCCAATGGTTATTCCCCACGCTTGGCTTCGTATTTAATTCATGGGCCACCTTCCTAGTGCTCTATTATGGTATCTGACGCAATACCTACTCTCGCTACTCTGAGCCCCTTTCTCACTCTGGTTCAGGCCTCGAGCAACTATCTATCCGCTTGGAACCTCTTATTGTACCTTCGTACCTTACTCTCGATGTATTTTATATGTTCAACTCGAGAGATACTCTTATGCTGATTCTTGGCTTAACCCCCAGATTGTTCCCTCATAAGCCTTTTTGTCGTAGCCGAGCTTCTCCTTATTGATTCGTTAGTACGTTGGATATCCCGAAGAAAGGATGACGGCTCTATCATGATGACCTGGAGCAGAGAAATGAAGACTTCAACGTAATGGGTCCACCTCTTCGAGAAGAGCAACCAAAGACGAGAAGATTCGTTAGAATTTCGTAACCAAATCCCTCCCCCCCTTATAACAGCTCCTAAATCTCGGGACGAGATTTCTCTCACCGTGCCCCACACGCCTTTGCGCCGAGCCCCCCCCCCCTCGTGCCCGAGTCATCCTCGCCCTGCGCTGCCTCCCTGCACCGATCACGACGGCCGTCGCGCCTCGCCCGTCCGCCCGTGCTCGCCTTCCCGTGCACACTCGCCGACGCCCCATGCTGAGGCTCCGCGCGCGCCGTGCTTGCCCACCGACCGCCCGCGTCGTCCGGGCTTGCCGTGCCCGTGGCCGGCGCCTCCCCCTGTCGATCTGGGCATTGCCCAATCGGGCCGGGTGCCTGCGCCCGTAGCCACCGCTAGGCCCCCCCGGGCCACTGACTAGAGGGCCCCGCCCCAGAACGGTTAAAAAAAAGAAAGAAAGAAAAGAAGGAATTAGAAATATATATATATATATATAATATATTAAATAAATAAATAAATAATAACTAAAATAATTAAAATATTAATTAAGTAATTAATTAAGTTAATTAATCTTGATTAGATTAACCTAATCACTAATTAAGCTAATTAATCTGTTTTAGTTAATCATAGAGAATGACAGGTGGGTCCCCCTGGACCCACATGTCAGGTTGACCAAGTCAACTCTGTTGACTGCTGATGTTAGCATGACATCATGCTGATGTTATTAACCTGTTTTTCGAATTAATTAAATAATTAATTAAATTCCAGAAATTAATAAAATCCTTAGAAAATCATATCTTTTAATCCGTAACTCGGATTAAAATATTTTCAACATGAAAGTTGCTCAGAACGACGAGACGATTCCGGATACGCAACCCATTCGTCCGCCGCACCCCCCTAACCTACCGAACTCGCAACTTTCCCCCTCCGACTCCTATGCCCGAAAACGCCAAACACCGGGAATACTTTCCCGGGTGTTTCCCCCCTTCACCGGTATCACCTCATACCGCAATTAGAACACGTCTAGCTCTGCTTGTTGTCCTGTTATGCACTTGCTTGCTATGTATTTACTGTTTCTCCCCCCCTCTTCTCTCCGGTAGACCCCGTGACGATGCTGATGCCCCTGTGGTCGACTACATCACCGACGACCCCTCTCTCTTGCCAGAGCAACCAGGCAAGCCCCCCCTTTGATCACCAGATATCGCCTATTCTACTCTCTACTGCTTGCATTAGAGTAGTGTAGCATGTTACTGCTTTCCGTTAATCCTATTCTGATGCATAGCCTGACATTGTTGCTACATCTGTTGATACCTTACCTGCAATCCTAAATACTTAGTATAGGATGCTAGTTTATCATCTTTGGCCCTACATTCTTGTTAGTCTGCCTTGCTATACTATTGGGTCGTGATCACTCGGGAGGTGATCACGGGTATATACTATACATACATACATACTATACAGATGGTGACTAAAGTCGGGTCAGCTCGATGAGTACCCGCAAGTGATTCTGATGAGGGGGCTAAAAGGACAGGTGGCTCCATCCCGGTAGAGGTGGTCCTGGGTTCCCGACGGCCCCCGACTGTTACTTTGTGGCGGAGCGACAGGGCAGGTTGAGACCACCTAGGAGAGAGGTGGGCCTGGCCTTGGTCGGCGTTCGCGGATATTTAACACGCTTAACGAGATCTTGGTATTTGATCTGAGTTGGCTACGAGCCTATACGCACTAACCATCTACGTGGGAGTAGTCATGGGTATCCCGGCGTCGTGATATCAGCCGAAGCACTTCAGACGTCAGCGACGGAGCGGCGCGCGCCGGATTGGAACGTAAGCCTGCTCTTGTATTAAGGGGGCTAGTTCTGCTTCCGGCCGCCCTCGCAACGTGCAGGTGTGCTATGGGCGATGGGCCCAGACCCCTGTGCGCTTAGGTTTAGACCGGCGTGCTGGCCTCTCTGTTTTGCCTAGGTGGGGTTGCGACGTGTTGATCTTCCGAGGCCGGGCATGAGCCAGGAAAGTGTGTCCGGCCAAATGGGATCAAGCGTGTTGGGTAAGTTGGTGCACCCCTGCAGGGAAGTTAATCTATTCGAATAGCCGTGATCTTCGGTAACAGGACGACTTGGAGTTGTACCTTGACCTTATGACAACTAGAACCGGATACTTAATAAAACACACCCTTTGAAGTTCCACAGACAACCCGGTGATCGCTTTTCCACAGGGCGACGAGGAGAGGATCGCCGGGTAGGATTATGCTATGCGATGCTCTTGGAGATGCTACTTGGAGGACTTCAATCTACTCTCTCCTACATGCTGCAAGACGGAGGCTGCCAGAAGCGTAGTCTTCGACAGGATTAGCTATCCCCCTCTTATTCTGGCATTCTGCAGTTCAGTCCACTGATATGGCCTCCTTACACATATACCCATGCATATGTAGTGTAGTTCCTTGCTTGCGAGTACTTTGGATGAGTACTCACGGTTGCTTTTCTCCCTCTTTTCCCCTTTCCCTTCTACCTGGTTGTCGCAACCAGATGCTGGAGCCCTGGAGCCAGACGCCACCATCGACGATGACTCCTACTACGCTGGAGGTGCCTACTACTACGTGCAGCCCGCTGACGACGAACAGGAGTAGTTAGGAGGATCCCAGGCAGGAGGCCTGCGCCTCTTTCGATTGTATCCCAGTTTGTGCTAGCATTCTTAAGGCAATCTTGTTTAACTTATGTTTGTACTCGGATATTGTTGCTTCCGCTGACTCGTCTATGATCGAGCACTTGTATTCGAGCCCTCGAGGCCCCTGGCTTGTATTATGATGCTTGTATGACTTATTTACGTTTTAGAGTTGTGTTGTGATATCTTCCCGTGAGTCCTTGATCTTGATCGTACACATTGCGTGCATGATTAGTGTAAGATTGAATCGAGGGCGTCACAACTAGACCGGATATTGCCATTGCAGTAAATTTACTGGCTAGACATAGTGCACCTCCAACAAAACACCATTGGGCGGGAGTGAAGAATATCTTCATATATTTGCTTGGTACTAAGGACCTTGGTTTATTATATCATAATAATCAAGACATGACCCTAGTTGGTTATACTAACACTTGATATCTATTTGATCCCCATATGCCAAATCACAAATTGTGTTTGTATTTTTATACGATGGAACTACTATTTCATGGAAGTCAACAAAATAGATTTTAGTAGCAACTTCCACTAACCACTCTAAAATAATTGCATATGAAGCCTCACAAGAGTGTGTATGGCTTCGTAGAGTGATTAACCATATTCAAACATCACACAATATTGGTTCATTAGATTCATCAACCTATTATCTATGAGGATAAGGGTGTATGTGTTGCTCAATATATTAAAAGTAATATCACAAAATATATTGCTCCAAAACTCTTCTTTCCTCATCAAATACAAAATAATGGAGAACTTGATATTCTGCAAACAAAATCTTGTGACAATCTTACAGATTTGTTCATTGAGTCTTTACCAATAGTTGTATTTTAAAAATACAATCATGGAATTAGTATGAGACGACTACGAGATTTGCAAAGTTTAAGGGGATAAAACTCCTAGAACTAAACTTATAAAATTATCATTTGATAATAAATATTGTACTCTTTTCTTTATGAGTTTTACAATGGATTTCTCATGTAGGCGTGAATGAGACAATTAATTGTACTAACAATATATCAAATTCCTGTTGTTCTCCCAATATTTTTTTCATAGAATTTTTTGGAATACATATGCAGTACAAGATCAAAGATTTTTAAAGTTTTCAAGATTGAGAACTACTCCCTCCTTCCCATAATATAAGAGCATTTTTTACACTGTCATGGGAGGTAGGGAGTATTAAGAAAATGCAAGACTTTCCAGCACTCAAGATATATAAAGATTCTCAAGACAATGAAGCTTAGAAACAACGTTGTCCAAGGGGGAGTATTAGGAGTCAATTAGCGTTAGATTTAGGGTAATTGGGCAGTCAATAGATTCTTTAGTATATCATGCCTGGTAATTGGGATCTTGCGTTCCCCCAATGTTGTGTATAGCGAACCGTTGTTGCGTCTCTTGTAAATGATGCCGCTACTTGTAATCGATATTGTAAGCGCCTATTCAGGAGATATAAATACACCTGATCCACTTCAATCTTTCTCTATATCTCTTCACAAAGGCAAGGACTTGTGTGTCCTTCGAGTGGTGGATCAAGCTCTCCAACCAAGATGTAGAACTGTCGCCAACAATTTGAATTTGGGTAAACAAACCATCATGTCTTCACCAAGCTTACGGGTTCTATTCTTTCATAGCTTTAATTTCAGCACTTTGTCGTGTTTCAAAGAATTTCTCCCTCTATCCTTCTTCTGTGATTGTTGTGAAGACATTTTAAGTACTTGTCATTTTGTTCCTTATTTTTGTTAAGTGTTGTACTAGTTATTCCCTGTGAAGGCTCTATCCTTATTTTATTGTTCAGTTCCATTGCATTCCATTGCTCTTTTTATTGCTTACTAATGTCTACTACACACTTCTATTTTTGTAGTGTCTGTTAGGCCTCAAGCATAGAGTTTTGTAGGACAACAATAAATTTCCCTCAAATGGATGACCTAACATTTATCAAGCAGCAAGAGGCGTAGGACGGTTGTATTCTCCTCTCAATCTGCAAATAAGATACAAGTAATCGTTTGTGTCCCCAACACACGTGGTACAGTTTTCATTGTATAGGTGCACTCGTTCGGCAAAGAGATTGATAAATTTGATGGTAGATAGATAATTTGTATGGTGGGTTTTTTTTTGTATTTTTTGAACAATCAAAATAGCAAGGTAATAAGATGGAAACATGGCCAAAACGAGGTTTGCAATTGTTGGAAACAAGGCCTAGGGTTCTTAGGTTTCATTAGCGTCAACTCTCAACATGATAACTTTGTTAAAATAATGATGTAACCTCACAAAGTTTCTTTTGACTGGATCAATTCCGGAAGAGATCTGTATGTGCGCAAATAGCAAACCACCTCAAAGTTCTCTTTCTAAATTTAATATATTAAGCCACCCCAAATGTCACCCTGTTAGCCCCAGAGATTATACTACACAAACACCATATGATCTAGTCGTTCAGTCTGTCTAATGAGTCACCCAATGTCTCATGGGTGTCTCCAGGGATTATACTAGACATGCATTTGTAATCTCATTAACTCCTTAAGTTCAAGAATATAACATGAATAAGATTTGATCCATAAAGGTACTTGTCACAATTGGTATATCATACAATTCAACTAATCATCAATGCCCAAGATCGCAATCATGATGGCAATGAGAGAGGGAGAGAGAGGGGGGGTGACACATCTCTACACCACAAACCTTCATCCTCGAAGGTGGACTACTCCTGGATCGCCATGGGAGCGGCAAGGGTTGATGTAGTGGTTGAAGATGAAGATTCTACCCTTTAGCAAAGTGCCAGGCCAGGGCAAAAACGAAGATCGCCTCGGAACGCGAAGTGGACAGGGAAATAAAACATGCTATTTCCCTGTTCACATAGATCACACCTCAATTTTGCAATTCTAGCACAAATTAAGTAGCATAAACTGGAAAATTTGTCATGTGCTATGCAACTACCTCGTAGGCTGATACTGGCATCCCAAAATTCGCCTTCTTCACTCCAAACATGTTGTACTGGCCACTTGGCCATGCCCGCAAGTCTCCGACACTTTGTCCTAGATGCCATCGTGCTCCTGACCCAAGACAACGCAAGGCAATCCACCTCCCGCAGTGCATCAATCACTTACCTAATCGGCACCGAAAGCAAACAAAATCGAACCAAATCAAACGAAATTCTGTGCTTAGCACAACATGCCACCACCAATGCCAGATTCGCGCATGAGCCGTGGTCGACGGAGCCGCCCCTCATTTCCGATGGAAACTCCCGCAGCCACCGCCGCACGTCGCAGAGGGGGGCAGTGGGGAAAGACACAGAAACACAGGAGGGACCCCAAGAAGGGCTCGCCGAAGAGGGACACTCAATCTCGCTAATGGCGCGCATGATCCGACCCAGTAAAGGGCTCCATGAAGACGGTGGCGAGGTTCGGCATCTACGACATGTCAAGGTGCTGCTGCGGCGGCGAGCTGATCGCCGTCGGCGGCGGCGCCGGCATCGGCTATGCCAAGTCAAAGCTGCTTGGCTCATTCCAATTCTTTCATTTCGTAATTAGATGTGCGCGGCGCATGCAGCAGAATCAGAACAGAGAGCTCAGCTTCCCCCATGCTCAATTGCTGCCGAATGTAACACGCTTTCGAGTTTTGAGATACCAATGTGATATACTACACCATTTGATATGCACTTTATTATTCAGACGAGGCACAAAATAATAATACTACACTGAGCGTCGGCCCTAAGAATCTAACTGCCAGCTTACAAAATATATACATCTTCAGGGACTACAGAACCGTAAAATGAACATATTTGCATTGGTACATGTTTGCGAAAACTGAAGACTCCCGCTAGAACAAACTTTCCCGTGTGCCACATTTGACGTCTGCGTGTCACATGCTGCGATATCATGATCAATGGATAAAGCAAACAGGTCACATCTCAGCCTATCGCAGAGGGATGCAGAAGCCCGATACTTCTTGTCAGAGCCCAAAGAATGGCTTCCGGAGAACGGCATGTGCAGTGAGACATTGGCATGTCGCAAAACCTGGCAAACCCACTCCCGGAACTTCATCTGTTCTTCTCCCTGCCAGCTTAAAGTCTCAGTTCTTGCGCGCGGAATGGTACAGTTCCATGTAGTCCAGAGCAGGCCGGTTCCAGGACCAATCCTGCTCCATGACCCGCTTGCAGAGGGAGTGAAACCAGTCGCGAGCATCATACCATGTGGTGATCGCCCTGAAATGGAGCAGGGGGAACCGGAGGCATGAATTACGCTTTGTGTGCCGTTACAGTGCATGCAACTCTGGTGGGTTATACTTCTCTTTTCGAAAGAGGACTGATAGGTTATACTTGCCTGTCGAGAGCATAATCTACGCCATTGCTGTCAGCTCCTTCGAAGCTGAATCCGTTCGGCTCAAGGCCTTGTTCACGGGCCCGATCCTTATCATCGTCCACGTCAAAAACGGTATCATAAAGGCCTGCACACAATGCATTGCATGTCTTTTATTGCTAACAAGCGATGCAACACAACACAATGTCATGGAGATGTCAAGACATTATAAATACCTCCAGTTTTCCGAACAATTGGGATGGATCCATATCGCATAGCAGTAAGCTGTGTTAAACCACAAGGTTCGAAAATGGAAGGCACGAGAATGAAGTCGGCGCCAGCATATATCTACAACAGGATCATGAACTTTATTTAGTAAAGATAACCCAGTTCTAAACTTCTAATATGTGGGGCCACTGAAAGAGGACCTGAGACTTACTAAATGTGATAGTGGCTCGTCATAAGTTAAACAAAGCTTCACACGACCATCAAATTCACCATGCAGTTTAGCAGCTAAGTTGCTAAAGTCACCTTGTATGCGATGATCTGGAGCTGAGCCTAGTAAAACCACCTGTTGAAGAAAGACAATATGATTTAGTTTTGACAAGTTGGGCAAAGGCTAAATGCCAAGAAAGAACGCACAACAAGCTTGCAATTAAACATGGGGGGTGTTATCTAGTATAAGCGAGATACAAGACCTGTCCATTGCGTTCAAGAGTTCGATAAATTGCATGTTTGATAAGGTGAATTCCCTTCTGGGCTGTAAGCCGACTGATGATTCCGACTAGAGGGGTATCAGTTTGATGTAATCCAAGCTTCTCCTGCAATGCCCTTTTTGCAGAACTCTTACCCTCAACAACATTCTCAGAAGTATAATGGACCTGAAAAAGTATGACAGAAAAGGTTGAGCTGACAATATCCACAACAGTACTAGACAGAGCTCTCAGATTAAGTCCACGCTGATGGTAAATGCATGGTTATGGAATATGATGAATATAGTCGAATGATTAGTGTACCGGGATGAAGTTGTCATTATATGGATCCCAAATATCAGAATCAATTCCGTTGCGGATTCCATGGAATTTGAAATAATGAGGAGCAATAGAACCATGTCCAGACACTTCCTTTGAATATGTGTACGAGACCTGCAAAGGGTGGCCAAAACAGTATTAAACAAACAAGAAATACAATTTAAGGATATGTTGAAAGATCTGCTTTATCACAGGGATAAAGCAAAACACAGGCACTCACAGTTGTAGCCTTATCACAATGTGCCATTGCTTTGCCAATGTGATTTACTCCAAATTCAAGATTGTGGATGGTAAATACAACCCGACCATTTGGCAGCCCATTATGAACATAATGTTGCTTGTACAGCCAAGCAACTGGAGCACTTGACCAATCATGACAATGTATGATATCCTGTTAGGATGACAACACTTGAGTAATATGAGAAGTCAAGTAAAACGCCACAGGAGAAATCTATATAAGTAATATAACCCCCAATACTGTGATAGATAATGATATGGGACACAGCTTTGTACTTACTGGAGAAGAGCCACTCTGGAGAAGAAACTCCAGGGCAGAATGACAAAAGAAGCCAAATCTACTTTCATCGTTCCTTCCATAGACACATCCAACCCAAAACATCCTGTAACAAGAAATGTCAAAACAATCCTCTGTTATCACGTTTTTACTTGAACGAAACTGCAAAGGTTATTCCCAGATTTACGGTTCACACTGATGAAATTTCATTCAATTACTAACAGAAGTGAATATGTATGTTTTGCCTAAAGCCTCTACACATCTCGTCTATCTGTGTACTAGCATTGCAACTTGCAACAATTTAATTCTGAACAAAAGTTAAAAACAAGAAGAACTTAATTAAGATGGATACAAACTGAATAGCCATGCTCAACTCATTGGAATAACCAGTAAAACAAAGAGAAGAACATCAATACAAGATAATAAGTTAATAACTAAGGTGTGAGTAAAAGAAGCAATCAAACAACCTAACAAAAATGGAAGTTCTTCATCTCATAGTTAGTGTGACAAGCATGTATTTTGCTGTAAGATCTAAGTGGTATCTATCAGGTCTTAAAATGTAAGGACAGAGCTTAACATGAGGTCAAACACGGGATACTTGATAAAACAAGGATCCATCAACAATGTAGAGTGTGAAATGTAAACAAAATAACAACTGATAGAAAGTATATATTGGTCAAATATGGAGTATACACATACCCATTCTGCGGTTCCAAGAAATAAACGGAGATGCCTTCAACCTTTCCAAACCATACTTTTATCTCTGTACCACCCCAAGTAAAACTTTGACGGCAATGTAAATCCTTCACCTGCAACAAAAGAAAGGCAGCTTAGTGATGAAACATAACTATACTAACAAACACCACTCCCACCTATCAAGCAGCACATATAATGCTGAACAAAGAAGAAAATAGTAGTAAAACTAAAAACTGCTACAGGTAAATATACAGCAAACAAAGAAAAATATATCATGTTTCGACGAGAGGTACTTCGGTGCTCTATTCAGAAATGAGAGAGCAAATGTTAAAGCATGTTGGGATTGGCAACCACCAATTGAGTTACTAACAATTCAGTTTGTGGGAACTCTTTGAGACTCCAAAATCTCTAGTACAATTATGAAAAGGACATACACACATAGTGCCACGGTATAATTGTGTGCTATTATACTAGTGTAACTTGTTAACAGGGCCACTATAAGACCAAAAAGAAAGGAAGACACCAGAATAAAGTGCAGTATACAACTTACATTGCTTAGGTTTAAACAGTCATACTTTGGAAAAATAACCTCAACCTTGTGGCCTAAATCTTGAATAGCTCGTGAAAGACTAGTAACAACATCGCCAAGGCCCCCAACCTGTGACAACATTGGTCATTGTTGAACATGTCATCATTCTGTGTACCAAAAGAAGATGGTAAGAAGTACAATTACCTTTGCAATAGGAGCCATTTCTACTGCAATGTGCACAATATGCATAGGTGGTTCCTTCGCCATGGAATCAGACACAGGAATATGATAGTCCATCCCATCCCGGTTGTCATATATCCCACCTTCTTCCGACTCAGAGAAAACAAAGTCCATCATATATGCATCCAAAGGAACCCTAACTGGAAAATGGACAGAACAGTTAAAAGAGATGCAAAAGGAGAAAATTCCATGATAATACAAAAATTATTTATGGGTTAAATGAAAGCACAGATTGAAAACGATAGTCCAAAAACAAGTTGTGAAAAGAAGCAGCAGTAAGTTTCACATAAATTTGATAAGTTGGAAGAGGCTCTGTTTTACTTATATCAGGATCTGCATCTGCATGAGATTTTTTTCCTGGTAAATGAGGAGCAAGTAGTAGTTTGAGCTCTTCTGGCATAAGTCTACAGAGATTTATAGGAGAATATCCGTTATAAAAGTACGAATCATCACCACATAATACGAATCCAGCAAGTAGCTTTGGCAGAAAATATTCTGGAGGATGGATCTGACGGTACTTGATTGTGTATTAATAAAATGCATCAAAGAAAGGTTACTCAATCCACACCTGTAGCTTGTAAGTGTGAACCATTTTCTGCATTCACCATCTTTTGGGGCGGCAAAGGACCACTTGGATGAGTCCAACGGTTAAAGGAACATCTGAACCAAACTTCTGGACTTCCATTCAGCACTGTGTTAGAAGGATTGTATAGAACATCAACTGTGGTTCCTGCACGTACTTCAAGTGGCTCAGTATACACAATGTGTTTCTGTGAGAGAAGGAACTCTCTCATAGTCTTCTCCTTCATCTCAGCTTTCATCCTTGCAGTTATCTCAGCCTATTGAAACCAAACAAAAGGTAAATACCACAAGATCTTCTGTCGAAAGATCCTCTCTTTTTTTGCTTAACAAGTAGTCAAGTAGAAATTGGTATAACGCTCCTACATATATGCATTGATTCTCTTGAACTAACCTTTCTCCGACCAGCATCCTCCTTTTCTTTTCTTTCTCGCTGAAGCCTTTCAAATATCCTACGTTCTTCTTCCACCCAAAATAAGTCATCGGATATCCTCTTTGAAACGGCAGCATGAAAATCTTGCTTCCCATTGTTATCATACTTGTTTGCATTCCCGGGTGATCCATCAGCAAAAACCCAGTCCAACACCAATGCGCTTTCAGGTAGAGTAACTATACAGGGAGTAAAGTAAAGTGTAAGCTATATGCATGATAAGCAAAAAGAGCAAGTAAAGAAACACATGAAATTGGATCTTAAAACTCATTCACGAGAAAACATGTATTTAAGGAAAGAAACATTAGTATGTAATTTAGAGGGATAAGCAATGCCCAAGTTACCATGCTTGTTTTATGTCAATGCCATGATAAAATGGCTGTGTTCGGATAATATGAATCCTAATTCCTAAGAGATAAAATGTGTGAATTAACATACCATTTGCATACCACCAATCACCATCCTTTTCTTCAGATTTGACTAGCCTCTCAACAATAGAGGGCCCATCAGTCCAGTTATTGTAACCCCCATGCAACCAAATCTCATTTTTATGCTTTAGTGATCTCGAGCTTCGATTATAGTACAATCTGACCCTATCCCCTCCTTTGTATGTGCTAGGCTGTATATACCATAGATTATCGGCATATCTGCTGGCTAAACCCAACACATGCTGCAATCTATTCCTCGTCATCTCAACTTCAGCCTTTGCCTGTGCCCTGTCAGCCTCCATTGCGGCCCTATCTTCCTCCTTCCGGCGCTCCTCCTCAGCTTGTCTTTCCCTTTCAGCTTCTTCTGCAGCAAGCCTTTCAAGTTCCCTTTGCTTTTCTTCAAGCAAGATGTCCTCAAACGAGTGTTCATCAATGTCACTTTCTATATGCAGGACAAAATCATTATAACTGTTATTTTCATAGACGGTGTCACCATTAAAGAACACAAAGTCTAATCTGTATGCCTGCTTGGGTATGTAGAGCTTACAACACCACCAATCCCCAGTTAATTCACTTCTATGCAATTTTTCAGTGAAATGGTTCCATCTCCAACCATTGAATGCCCCTTTGATAAGGATATCAGGCTCACTTGCTAAGGCCGAGATGCTACGATTTAAGTAAAGATCAATAACTGAATCAGCTTCCACTAATTCAGGAAAAACAAAACACTTATTCCCAATCGAATAATTTTTATCTGCAAGCTCTTCAAGCCTTCGCTTTAGTGCTTGAGGATCAACATCCATCTGTACCTGTTCTTGCATCTCTGGTTCATGTTGTTCTTCATCCTCTGTTACCCTCAGTTCATCACCAGCAACCAATGGCTCTTCATTGGCATCTTTACTTGCCCCGACGCCATCTTCCGATGAAGAATGTTTTCTTGCCACGAGATTCTCGCTGGCTCTCTCCTCGACTACCGCTTCAGTGATATCTTGTTCGCTGGTGGTTTGTTCTGTTGTATCTTCTCTGGTCACACCAACAACTGACTGACTTTGTTCAGGAACATCAACAGCTGATATGTCTTGCTCATCAGAAGTAATTACCGATTTGTCTTGTTCATGAACACCAATAATTGATTGGTCCTGTCCTTGGGTGCTAGCACCCACCAGTGCACTTATTCTGACACGGTACCCCTCAAGTTCTCTGTCAATTGACTCAACATCCATGGAGGTGGAAGATGCTGATGACTGCTTCTGGTCAGCCTCTTCTTCAGTCTCAGATTCATCTACTACCTCCAGCACCACGCTGCTAGAAACATTTCCTGAGAAGTCAACCTCAGATGATTCATCTGCAGTACTTGTGTGCTCTGTTGCTTCATTAACAGACTCAGCATCCATGGATGTGGAAGACAATGCAGGAGGCTGCTTTTGGTCAACCTCTTCCTCGTTCACACCCTTCAGCTCCACGCTGCTAGAAACATTTCCTGAGAATTCCACCTCATATTCTTCCTCTGCGGTACTTGTCTGCTCTGCTGTGTCACTACTGAGAGTCCCATTGCTTGTGCCGAGATCACCGTCTTCATCAGCGCTGCTATGTTCAGTCTTCTTCGTGGAGGTCCAAGATTCGGCAGAAGGTCTTGGAGCATATCCTCTGGAGGCAGTGCCCTTGGGCTTAGGAGCTGATGATCTCCTCGGATTCCTCTTGGGATAATCTGAATAATGCAATGTTATGAGAACATGAGCTAAGCTGTATGGCCAGAGTAGTCATACGCTGACTTGTAACAAAATCAATCCTCGAACCTGAGCTTGCTACCATGCACCGAACGAGCCTGCTTCTTGTAAATCTGCTGCACTTGACGATAGACTGGAAAAGAAGAGAGAACGGTGTGGAACTGTAAATAAAGATCACTCGACTGAATTATTTATCACTGAACAAACTGGCAGAGCAGCCAAACAAATGCCCCAGGTTAAGAACCCCTCCCTCGCCTCGATTGCGGCTAGCAGAGCAGCAAAACCCAAAAAATTGCTTGATAGAAGCGCGAAACTGTCATAAAGAACACCACCCAGATGCAGAGATGGTACAACACCCACTGAAACCAAGTGCGCGCACAAATAACGCCTCAGATACCAGGCAATGGCAAGACGCACGGCAGGCCTGAACACCAATCGGATTTCTTCCGACCAAAAATGGGGCCAGAAAAACGCGAGCCAGTACGGACCAGAGAAGAGAAGACGGACCTGCGCGAGGCAAGGGACGGCGGCGGCGCTGGCGGGCCGCACGACCAGCACCGGGCGGCTCCGGGAGCAGAGCGGGCTCTGCGCCCGGAGAGCCATCTCCATTGCCGAGGGAAAATCAAAACCCGACCCCCTCCGCTGATCTCTCCCCCTCTCTCTCCCTCCCTCCCTCCCTGCACGAAGCTGACCGACCCCCCTTCCTTGTTTCCTTTTTTCCTGGCCTCTAAAATCTCGCGTCGGAATGCGCAGCCGTAATGACTGTCTGCACACACACACACACACACACACGCCCCCTCGATCGAAAGCGATAGTGTGCTTTCCCCTGTGTGCGCTTTGTGTGTGGCCAAAAACTACGCCTCGTATTATTTTCGTGCGGGGAATACATGTGGACGAGCGGGAGATGGGGGCTTCTCGGATCGGCTGCGCGCGGTCGTCCCCACACGACCTCTGTGGGCCCGGAGCTCGCGGTGTGGACGGCTGTTATTTGTCGGGAGGGCAACGTGGTCCAGGGATGGATGGGCGGACGACTCGTGTAGCATCTGCATCTGCCTTCTCAGCTCTGCTGGAACATTCGGTGTTTTCTCTTCTTCTTTTTTTGCATGAGAAATCTTTTCGAAGGATGCATGAGGGCCGCATGTGAAGACGTCGCAAAAATGACCATCTTCATACTTAAGCTGGAGGCGTCTAAGCTTTATTAATTGCAAACCCCCTTTACTCCACCGATCTAGCCTACGCATCATTCACCTGCTTTAAGAATCAGCAAGAAACCAAGCATGTGGTCTCCACCGTGCAAGCCCATGTCTGTGTGCAACCAGGCACATGGATACACAGACGGCACGACCAAGCACTAAACCGTGTACCAGGCCGCGTACTGATCCATTCTGCCTAGTTTTT
>NC_041383.1:703536444-703554654 GCF_002162155.2 Triticum dicoccoides
AGGGATTCATTCTGCCTACTGTAGTTTTTTTTAGAAGGCCTACAGTAGTTTGTAACATGTGAAGAAAAGGCTCCGATGATGACTCACCTTTGTTCTCAATCCCGCAGCCCAAGGCCCGTCCGTGATCCGCGCGTACGAGCTGTGGTCGGTTAACTGATTGGCCTTATCCTCTCTAGTTATTAATAGTAAAATAGTTGCATGCAAAGTGAACTTGAGGAAAACATCACAGCGCCACAGAGCCTAGCTCACCGTCACCAGTAACAATCTACTCTTAGACCGTTGATGGAGATCTAGACAAGAAAAAACAGACTAAAAGAAATGGTTGTGAGTAGACGGAACAGGCATCATACATTGAGAGATGCAGTCAATGCTGAGTTGCTGACGCCGATTGCTGAAGCGATTCTCATTTTTCACATCAACTGCAGAACACGCTCAGTTCAGCGCTAGTTATTTGCCATCAGTCTATATATTGGTGGATTCTCTTTAGATGGGTACCAACTAGTGTACCAAGGATGCATGCTCTCGCGAGGTCCTGCGCCTGCGGTGCAAAATGGATTTTAGTAAGACATCAGGGAATCAACAACTTATAACAGTCCAATACTTCGCGCCAAACATCACAGAAGCTTGCTCGTCAGTAACAATGTACTTTTTTTAGCCCAATGATGTTGTGCAGCTAGGAAAAGGATTTACCAAAACCAACTGCAACTGCAGCAGAAAAAAAAGTACTATATCTGATTGCTCCTCAAAAAAGAGTTTAACAACTTGACTGTTTTTGAATCTGGTAAAGAGATCAAGACATCTTCCAAGGGCGAAACCGATGCATAGACTCGAGGTGATAATAGAAACTACAAATACACAGTGAAATACTCCCTCTGTTCCTAAATATAAGACGTTTTGGCAGTTCAATTTGAGCGTTTACTCTGCCAGGTCACAAAGAAATCATTATGAAAGAACAAACCAAGTCAATATTGACATGGATTGCTGATGCGGCTCTCGATTCAAGCCAACTCTGGGACACAGTTAGTTCAGCCTTACCTATTTCCAATAGGATTAGTTCACTACGTCTGACACTCATAAATTTGCAGCAACAATTATTTGGATGAGAAAGTTTATACACCTCAGGAGGATAACACCAGTTTGCTGTTTAGTGTATATTTTTTCCACTATTGTCAGTTCCAGTTTGCTGTTTCAAGTCCTGGAAACAGCCTCTTACAGAAATGTAGGGAAAGGCTGCGTACAATAGACCCAAAGTGGTCGGACCCTTCCCCAGACCCTGCGCAAGCGGGAGCTACATGCACTGGGGCTGCCCTTTTTGTCAGTTCCAGAATGCAAAATCACTTGATATACAAAACAACCCCATGGGCCATGAAACTTCTTTCAGAACATGCAAGTTTAGCTATAGGATTGCATGGTAATAAGAAAACAGATTAATCGGTCAAGAATTTAATGAGATAAGATAAGCAAATAAATGGAGGTGGGGCCCCTTTTCAGGTGACCAATCGTAATTCCAGAACTAAATGCAAATTACATCTGGCATTATCAGGCATGCTTTTATGCCTTCATAGTTTAGCAGATACACTAACAAGAAAATTAGATAAATTCTTATTAAGTGAAACTTCTTTCAGAACATGCAATCCCATGGGCCATGAAACTTCTTTCAGAACATGCAAGTTTAGCTATAGGATTGCATGGTAATAAGAAAACAGATTAATCGGTCAAGAATTTAATGAGATAAGATAAGCAAATAAATGGAGGTGGGGCCCCTTTTCAGGTGACCAATCGTAATTCCAGAACTAAATGCAAATTACATCTGGCATTATCAGGCATGCTTTTATGCCTTCATAGTTTAGCAGATACACTAACAAGAAAATTAGATAAATTCTTATTAAGTGAAGATCAGGGCAGAAAAATACCACAGAACGGTCAGGTGACACAATGGAGCAAGCACAAAATGGCTAAGTTAGGATGCCCAAGTATATTTATTAAGTACAATCCGAGTAAAATAAATGCATGCAAATAATAGTATAGTATTTCAACACGAAACCATGAATTCGGCATGAACAATATGCTTGAGAACAATACAAGGGCATAACTGTATATGTGGTCCACAAGCATTAACAACATCAGAACAAGGCATTGTAAGAGTGCTCAACTATAGAATATAAATTCTCAAGTCAGTTTCATGACATCCCTGTTCTAACATTTTTAAGATATATGAAAACTGATACTTCAGATTTGTTGATATTTTCATATTGCAGACATTACTTACAGGCAATATTCTCACAACATCATCAGTGCCACTCAATAGGATGTGGTATAGACTACCAACAATCCAGCATAGGAAAATAAATTAGTAACAGAAATTAGATAGGCATGAAGCAGTTCGTACCAGAGAAATGCTCGAATTTCACTACATTTGCACCTCAAAGAAAATTCTCTTAGGAGTGATGCCAATAATCCAAGACCAAACTACTAATTTGGCTGCCAAAAACAATCAGCAAGCGTCATGTAATTCAAATGGACTACTATGACAGCAAATGGACACATGATTCAGAAGGTGCAGAAGTTTCTGGATATCTATGTCAGCCAAAATAAGCACTAATGAAACAGTAGAACCAATTAAATGATAGCTCAACATGGTATTATTTAAAAACTTGCTGGTCACTAATTTTAGTCAACTATAAACTGAATAGCGTGGGTAAATAAACATAAAAATAGGATTATTCATTATTGGCCAGGGTTAGCACTGAAATGAAAGTTGGCCTATCCAAACGAAAATGAATAAAGAAACTACAACAGCCAGTCTGATACGAAACATGCTACATGCCCCAACACAATACTGAAACGACATCAAGGATAAGAGTTATGGGGGTATAGGAAAACCACACAACACATAGTCCAGCATGATTAGCAAGTGATACATTAGTCACCTTTGTTTGGATCAAGCATGATAGCTTTTAATGATGATTGCAATTGAAGATGCTCGAAGCTGAGCAAATATGCCTAGATGAAATGTACATCTATTGCAGAAAAAGAAGATAAAACAGCGCAATAATGTCAAAAATCAGAAATTATTGGGCAATTAAGAAGATGCCGAATCCAGCAACATAAGGAAATTAAGACGTAGTGTTTCCTAACCAACACTGTCGGCATGAACTGTTGAATTTAGCATAAGCCAGAATAGGCTGTGCTACTGAACTACCAACGATAAGATTCATGTAATGTAAACCGAAAGAAGTTGAACTAGAGTAAACAACAAAATTTCCATTTCTGAAAGTACAATAACATTCTAACTACTCCGTTGATCAATGAAATCAGTCAATAGGCAATTGAATTCCCTTGCACTACATACATATGCCAAATAAGAAGCTCAGAACAGAATGTCTTAAATTCACAAATCACCCAATACTACGTCAAAGTAGGAAAGCAGAACAAATTGGCACTCATCTTCCTCCTTTGTGCAGTTATTCAGCAATACCAGAAGACAACAGTGACCAGTAACATAGGGAAATTAAGATGTTAAGTGCATTTCTTAACATATACTGATCGAAAACATAGCCCTATGCAGTAGTGGAACACAATTGAAGATACAAGTCATAGGGGTATAGGGCAAGCATAATTCAACATGATTAGCAAGAGATGAGTTAGTCACCTTTGCTCAGACATCAAGCATGATAGCTTGATCATCAAAGAGATGTTGAATTATGATTGCAGTTGAAGATGCTCGAAGCTGAGCAAATATGACAAGATGATCTGTGTAGCAAAAAAGGAGGATAAGGAAGGTAACAATGTAACAACCCAGCAATGATTGGGCTAGACCAGATGGTGCCGATGTCCAACAACATATGAAACCTAAGATGTATAGTGTTTCTTAACAAATACTGTTGGCATGAACTGTCAAAAATTATCATGAGCATCAATAGGTCAAAAATTACCATAAGCAACCTAACTGTATTGCAGAAACGGCATTAACTGCTAACAGAAAGATTTATGTAATCAAAATCACAAGGTTGAACAAGAGTTAAACTGCTTACAGCAAGATTCATGTAATCAACATCAACCCACTTGAACTAGAGTTGAACTGCTAACGGCAAGATTCATGTAATCTAAATCAACCGAGTTGAACTGCTAACGGCAAGATTCATGTAATATAAAACAAGCAAGTTTAACAAGAGTTAAATGCTGACAGTATGTAATCTACATCAACCAAGTTGAACTAGTCTTTCTTAACCAATAATACTGTCGGCATGAACTGCTAACTGCAAGATTCAAGTAATCTGAATCAACAAAATTGAACTAGAGTTGAAAAAATACATACCATTTCTAAAAGGTTAACCAGATATTGATGATGTCCATTCATCACTAGATACACATCTGACAAGCAACTGAATTCCCCTAGTACTGCATGTATGTGCCTACTAGAGAGCCCAGAACAAAATATCCCGAATGAATTCACAGATCACCCAATAGATTGTAGAAGGAAAGCATAACAAATTGGCACTTCTCTTCCCCATTTTTGCAGTTACACAAAATTCTGCAGAACTATTCTTTATAGTAGTATTTGTTTTTCACATCGATTTGGTACAGACAAACAAGGTAAACAATAAACTGTAAGACATGAAGCTAGATTGACAGGGAGGGGACTGGATCCATGCATCTACAAGTATACCACGACTAATAATACAACACGACGGGTCCCATCTAGTGGGCGGCGACGACCATATCCGGCGCGTTGAAGAACTCCATAACCGCCTCGAATGGCAGGTCGGGGCTGGGCATCGGCGGCGAGAAGAGCGCCACCACCTTCCCCGCCGTGAGCTTCTTCCGCTGCGGGCAGCGCGGCGCGAGGAATCTGGACCCGGGCACGAAGTAGGGCACGAAGGGCCCGCTCTCGCCGTCCCCGCCCGCCGCGGGCGCGGGAGCGGGAGGGGGGGAGGGGGACGGCTGCGGCGAGGCCGGGGCCGGGCGGGAGTAGGCCGGCTTCGAGCGGCGGCGGAGCCTGGCGTCGCGGAGGCGGGCGAGGGCGCCGGGGCGGAGGAAGCGGAGGTGGTCGCCGGCCGCGGCGGCGGCGGACGGGGATCGGGGCTTGCGCGTGGCTGCCATGTGGGGTCCGGGTGACGGTGGGAGGCGGATTGGGCCAATGGGAAGGGTGGGATGCTGTGGAAGGAGGAGAGAGCGGCGGTATTTGAAGGGGGGTTGGGGTAGGGTTGGGCGGGAGGCGCGACCCGTGGGAGGGAAAAGTTTTCGGGGGAAATTCGTATGTTTACTTCCAAATCGGTAATGGCGGTCCGTGGGCTTATCACGTGTGGGGCCGTGCGTGGTGGGTCCTGCGTGGCGGTCGGACGGTTTGCGCGTTTTACCCAGGGGGAGCGGTTGCGTGGTGAGGTTGACGACGTTTTGAAACGGGACGGCGGCCGGTGGCGGTTGGCGCGTGGCGTGAACGATGGGCGGGCGCTGTCATCGTGTGGTTACGGCAAAGGGTGGCTTTGGATGGCCGTAATCATCGTGTGGGTTTCTAAAATTGGGCCACCTGCATTAGTAATATTATTTTTGCCTCAAAAAATATATTCACTCTTTTTTTTAGAATCAGAAGTACTAATATTCGTTTGACATTGCGGTGGAATATTGGTGTTTTTGTTTCTTGGCCTATTTTTGTCTACTACTTTATACAGTTTTCTCCGTTCACAAATATAAGATATTTTGAATATATATTTTAATATTGACTATATAAGTGAACAAACACACTAAATCGAGTTAGTATCCATCCAATTAACAAAAAGTTGGACGCGCTTATAATTGTGTACGGATGAAGTATTTAACTAATCATTTTTTTCGTGCATTTTTTAGGGATCTTTGTGAATATTTTTCTCCATCCATACAGTTTTTCTCGAGTTAGTATCCATCCATACAGTTTTCCTCGACTTGTTTGCCTCCAACTCATATCTTGCTTTGTTTTTATAGGAGTTTTTAGTGATCATCAGGTGGAGTGAATCCCTAACGTCATGTGCCATGGTATATATAAAATTATTTCTGGGTGCCTTGTAAACCGGTTGAGATCGCTTCTTGATGGTATGATTTCCCTAACTCAATATGTTTTTATTTTTGGAAGACTAGTTTCTGATAATGCTCGTACAGCCTTTGAATGTATGCATTCTTTGAGCACACTCGAGACGAATCCTGTGCTTATAAAGTGAATTTAGCCAAATCATATGATCGAATGGATTGGCACTTTTTGAAATGTATGATGGGGGCTATGGGTTTTGCTTCGGTCTGGATGGACTGGATTATGACTTGCGTTATGTCGGTCAAATTTTCGATGCATTTTAATGGTCAGCGTTTGGATCCGTCCTCTCCTTCACATGGTATCGGGCAAGGGGATCCTTTATCTCCGTATTTATTCTTGATTGTGGTGGAGGCACCATCTTTGTTGGTTCATGATCGTGACGCCCCCGATTCAATCATACACTAATCATACACGCAAATGAGTATGCTCAAAATCAGGGACTCACGGGAAGATACCAGAACACAACTCTAGACACACACAGAAATACAAGCTTCATATTACAAGCCAGGGGCCTCGAGGGCTCGAATACATAAGCTTGAGTACACAAGAGTCAGCGAAAACAACAATATCTGAGTACAAACATAGGTTAAACAAGACTGCCTTAAGAAGGCTAGCACAAATAACAACAACGATCGAAAAGGCAAGGCCTCCTGCCTGGGAGCCTCCTAAACTACTCCTGATCGTCGGCGGTCTCCACGTAGTAGTAGGCTCCGTTGGGGTAGTAGTAGTCGTCGGCAGTAGCATCTGGCTCCTGGGCTCCACCATCTGGTTGCAGCAACCGAGAAAAATAGAAAGTGGTGGAAAAAGGGGAGCAAAGCAACCGTGAATACTCATCCAAAGTACTCGCAAGCAAGGACCATATGCATCGGTATCAAAGAAATGGGTAGTATCCGTGGACTAAACTGCAGCATGCCAGAATAGAGGGGAATCCTAGCCTATCTTGAAGCCACCATCTTGCATCATTTAGAAGAGTATAGAATAGCATTTTATAATTAGAAAGCATGTTGTAGCATTAACGCTCAGAGATCCTTTCTCGACTCCCTGCGAGAAAGCAATCTTGGAGCCATCATATCCAAACCACATCTCAGTATCTAGTTCTAATTGTAAAGATCGAAATACAACTCTGCGTCAGTCCTGTTACCGTGGACACGGCTATTCGAACAGATTAACTTCCATGCAGGGGTGCACCACATTACCCAACACGCTCGATCACTCTGGCCGGACACACTTTCCTGGGTCATGCCCGGCCCCGGAAGATCAACACGTCGCAGCCCTACCTAGTCTCAATAGAGAGGTCAGCACCCCGGTCTAAATCCTATGCGCGCAGGGGTCTTGGGCCCACCGCCAGTTGCACACCTAAACGTTGCGTACGCGACAGATGAGGAGACCTGGCAGCCTCCATTACAAAGGAGGGTGCTTTACACGGTCCAACACGGCGCACGTTGCTCAGTCACCGACGTCTAGAAAGCTTCGGCTGATACTACGATGTCGAGTGCCCATAATTGTTCCCGCGTGGTGGTTAGTGCATATAGGCCAGTGGCCGACTCAGATCAAATACCCAATCTCATTAGTGGCTTGGGAGCGCGCGGTAACGAGCAGGGACTCACGATATGTGACCACGTCGCCCCGTCTCGTGGACTTACGGCAAGGGCCCGCAATGCCCGGCCGTGCCACGTAGAAATCTCGCGGGTACCCTCCAGGTCAACCGACTACACATCAACTCGTGGATACCCCTCGGGGCCAACACGACTTTAGTAACATGGTTCTGTGGTAAAAGTCAAAGTAATCGTGTGTCCAAAGCAGCAAGGGGAAAACCCGAGGAATCACCCTTCATGGATTCCGACTCGATGTAACCGTCAAGGTGGACTTGGAGGAATCACCCTCGATGGTCCACACTTGAGGGGTTGCACGACAAAGTCGTTATCAGGAGTGGTGAAGGAGGAATCACCCTCAATGACCACGACCGAACAGCTACACCACAGAGTTATCATCAGGAGTGCGTTACAAGGTATCACCCTCGGCACTCGATAGTAGCTCTGCAGAGTCGTACAACTAAAGGGGGTGAGGTGATGTGTGGGGCCCTGGACGTTGATCACGTTGATCGAGTCACCTGGTAAACCAGCAGGGGCAATAAGGACAAGGTGAGGGGTCACTGATGGATCACTAATCAACCTATGCTAAGTAGTTTAGGATAAGTAGGTAAGGTACAAGAACAGGTTACAAAAGCAGGCTATGCATTAGAATAAGAGCAATCAAGTACAATAGCAAATCTAATGCAAGCATGAGAGAGAATGGAATGGGCGATATTGGAATGATCAAGGGGGGTTTGCTTGCTTGGAAGCTCTGCTGAAAAGGTTTGGTCGTCAAGGGCGTAGTCGATCACAGGGGCAGCATCGGTCTCGGGGTCTATCGGAGAGAAGAGGGAGGAAGAAACAGTAAATATAAAGCAAACAGATGCAACACTAAGCATGACATGTCGATATGCATAGCTAGGGGGTATCTAACGCGGTACTACATGTTGCAGACGAAGAGGGAAAAACATCCAGAGGGGTTTTCTTGGCTTTCGTATTTTCCGGACAAACGAAAAGAGGGAGACGGTTCCATGTTTTCAATGTTAGAGGCACGTGACAACTACATGGAGGGCACCAACAGATTTGTCTTGTTTTTCTGAACGTTAGCTACGGTTGAATTTATATGAATTCCCAAAGTTTAAACAATATTCTAAAATTCCTGGGTTTTATTTTAATTAAAAAAACTAGACAGAAAAGGCTAGGTGCACCCAGTGTTCAATGCACCCAACGATGCACTGTGAGGCAGTCAGGTGGGGCCAGTCAACTGCTGACCTAGCAGTTGAGTGGTCAAAGGTTGACTGGCCAGCGAGACAAGTAGGACCCGCGCGTCAGTGACTAATTTCTATAACTAAAAATTAATTATTTTAAACTAGCTAATTAGTTAGTGGGGGCACATCAGTCAGTGCCACACGAGGCGGTTAGGGCTAAACTAATTAGGGGTTTACCGGTTAATTAATTGGGCGGCCCCACACGTCAGTGGGTCAACCCCTTGGTTTAGGCATACGTGTGCGCATGTGTGCCTGTTGGCGAGCACAAAGGACGGTGGTGAGGCACTTGCCGACCGTTTCTGGCGGCCGTTCGGGTCGCTAGCGGGTGCGTAGGAGAGCTGAGTGACGGCGCATCGGGCAGTGTGGGCGGCAAGGGCTTGGGGAAGGGCTATAGGGTGAACGGCGTCGAGATCGAGCCACGGCGGGGCTTGGCTGCATCGGGCGCAAGCGGTGGCAAGCGGGGCAAGCGGTGGGCTGGACAGCAGTAGCAAAAGCAACAGAGAGCAACTGTAGCAGGGGCTAGCGGAGGGGAAGCAGGAAGGCACGGACCACAACGGAAGCGGGCGGCGCGGCGACGACGGGCGCGGAGTGGGCGGGCGCTAGCTCGGGGCTCGAAGGATCCGGCGCTATGGTGCACGAAGGAGCAAGCTAGGGGCAGCGGCGGGTTCCTGGGGACCCCAGGAACACGAGACAAACCTCCGACGTGGGCTAGGCTCGCACTGACCACGACTGCGAGCTCCACGACGGCGCCACGATGGGGTGGCTAGGGGTGCGGGCAAGCTAAATGGGAGGAGCAGAAGGAGTGGTGGCTCACCTAGCGGGCACATGGTGTCCCTGTGAACGCTTAGGAGCAGCAGAAGCAGCAAAGCGGGCCGACGGTGCTCGTGGCTCTGGCTCGAGCGGGTGGCCGTGGAAGATGCAGCGGAGGCCAGCGAAGCAGAAGGACACGTCAGGGGCGCTTGGGGTGGAAGTGGCTGCGATGGACGTCGGTGGGCGGCGACGGCGGGTGTTCATGTGAGGTGGAGAAGGGGATCTGGGGCGAGCCCAGAAGGAAGTGGAGAGGGCGAGAGTGGGGGAGTGAGTGGGAGGAGGTAGGTGGGGAGGAGGCCCGAGGCGTCGAGAGGCCGCCTTATCCTCACGCTGACGACGTGGGGGCACGTGGGGAACGAACAGGTTCGGCAGCGACCGAGGTCGGGGTCGGACGAACAAGAAAGAGGGGAAGGGGCGACCCAGCGGGGGAAGGTGGTCTGACTTGCTGGGGTGGGCCGAGGCCCAAAGGGCCGGGGGCCTTTTCCCCCCTTTTCCCTTTTTCAGTCTTTTCAGTTTTTGTTTCGGTTTTGCATTTTCTTTTAGTACCAAGTGAGTTTTGTTTTGAACAGAACTTGGCACCTAAATATAACACAATACCTTGAGATGGAACAAAAAGTTTGGGGTCAAAAGGAGTTGTCTAACCATTTTTAGAAATTGAAAAGGCCAATTTAATTGCTGCTGGACCACTAAATTAATACCCATAGGAATTTTGGGAATTCAAATGAGGTTGGTTTCAACATGACCATGACCAGGGAATTTATAGGATAAGGTGAACATTTTAATAAGTTGGACAGTTGCCGAGGCGGAGTGGGGAAGTGGAGACACCCACGTCCCATCAAGCGCCATGCGTCGACTTGGTCCGCAGGCGATTGGGTCCCGCGGCGCTCTGCCCTTGCCCTTTGGCGTCGCCTCGAAGCCATGTCCGAGCGCGCCTTGGGCCCGGGGGCTACTATCGGCATTCTGGGAACCAAGGTACCCAGACTTGCCTGCCTGCGGCTCATGGCGTGGCTTCATCGATGGCCTGGTACGGCCCATCCACAGCACCAACAAGATAAGACCCTCGCAAGGGGTCAAGCCTCGCGAGACGGGCGACATCAAGACCTCTAGAGGGAGTAGCCTTCCCAGGCTGCCTCCTGAGGAGCGGAGATTTCTATGCATGAAAGTGCTAGTTATCGACTAGAGGGGGTGAATAGGCGTTTTTTATGAAAGACTTCAAAACACGGGGGTTTTGAAGACAAACAGTAGCAATGAACCTATTGATATGCAACGGAGGGTAGACTACACTAGGCAAGCCATAGTCAAGTAAGCAATGAAGTGAAAGCACGAAGGCTATCAGCAGCTAGATAGTAAGGATCGGGATGGAAGATAGTATGAAGCCAAACAACAACACTGTTCACACAGTGAAGACAATCATATCATGCAAGGAGGCAATGACTTCACGAAGACAAACTGTAAATAAAGAGAGGTAGGATAGAACCAGCTGCTTGTAGGGGACAAGGATTTGTTGGACCAGTTCTAGTTGCTGTGACAACTATACATCTGGTTAGGGAGGCTGAGATTCAACTTAGAAGACCGCGTCTTCACCTTATTCCCCTTGAGCTAAGGACACTTAGTCCTCGCCCAATCACTCTGGTAAGTCTTCAAGGTAGACTTCCAAACCTTCACAGACTTCGTTCAGCGACAATCCACAATGACTCTTGGATGCTCAGAACACGACGCCTAACCGGCTGGAGGATTCATAGTCCTCAAGTGTAACAAGTCTTCAGATCACGTGGACCGAAAGACTTCAGTGATGCCTAACACTCTTTGGCTCTGGGTGGTTTGGGCTTTGTCCTCGCAAGGACTTCTCTCTCAAATGCTTCGGAAGTGTGTTGATCTCAAATGACAAAAGCCGTGCACTAACTCTGAGCAGCCACCAATTTATGGTGTAGGGGGTGGGCTATTTATAGCCAGGAGGCAACCCGACCTGATTTGTCCAAAATGACCCTGGTTCACTAAGGAACTGACACGTGTCCAACGGTTAGATTTCAAACACACGCGACAGCTTGACTTGGACTACAAGTAAAGCTGACTCATCCAGCTCTGGATAAGATTTGCTCTCATTGTCTTTGCTCGAAGACATAGGATTTGTTTGAGCATCACATCAGTCACTCTGACTTTGTTCACTTGGACCCCACTTAACAGTACGGTGGTTCCAATGACTCAACAAAGAAGAAAAGGAAACTACTAAACAACTATGTCTTGCACTCCATAGTCTTCATGCGATGTCTTCTCATGTCATAGTCTTTAATGTGAATATCTTCACAGTTCACCATTGTCTTCAATGTCTTCACACATTTTTAGGGGTCATCTCTGGTATGTAAACCGAATCATTATGGGACTACTACCTGTGTTATCCTGCAATTCTCACAAACACATTAGTCCCTCAACCAAGTTTGTCGTCAATACTCCAAAACCAACTATGGGTGGCACTAGATGCACTTACAATCTCCCCCTATTGGTGATTGATGACAAACTGGTTGAAGTTTTCAACGGGGATAAAAGTATATGAAAGTTCAGTGTTGTGAGTATTGTCTTCATACATATGACGAGGCTCCCCCTGAAGATGTGCATGTAAATGATTTGCTTTTGAATGCAAATGCACATGGCAGGTTTTGCTTTGTGGAGGCCATCTTCAAAGTGTGAAGACAATGCATCATGCATATACGAATATAATGAAGATAATGATATGCATAATGGAAGATGGGCGTCTGCAGAATGACTTCATGCGGAATTTATCATCGCATCACAGAGTGGCAGCAAAAATAGCAGACGATCATCAAGTTTAAGTGTTACAACTCAAAAAGCAAAAAGTTCCAGAACGATAGTTGTAAGTACTTAGCAAAAATTAAGCAACCACCCATATGGACCCACTTGAAGACTATCAACTCATATGCTTCTCCCCCTTTTGTCAGTAATGACCAAAAAGGTTTGAAGACATAGAGCATCTACTCATTCCCAGGTGGAGACGAAGTTGGGCACCAGGGTCGACGTTGGATTTTGGTGGTGCAGAAGGGCCTGATGCAGCATCATTATGCTGAGCGGTGAGAACAGGCAAAGTGGCATCATCTTCTTCACCAACGACTCTCGCAACAACAGTTGCAGCCGAGGTTGAGTACTCAGAATCTTCAATGGAGGGTGTGCAACGCCAACTTGCATTTGGCGGAGGCCTGAACTCAAACTTGAAGTGTTCACTGAAACCATCTGCGTGAAGATCATCTTCAGCGCAGAGCAAAGTGAGACTCTTCCAGGAACGGCGGCAAGCTTCATTAGCAACAAACGAGTTCTTGGTGGCTAAGTTGCGAATGCGATTGACATCCACCATGATACTCTTCATCTGACACTTTAGCCAATCATGATGCTTGTCATGCTTTTGATGTAAGGCCACTAGAAGCTTGCGGTCATTGAGAACACGTGGACGCTTCTGAGGCCTTTGGGCAGTGGTGCTTGCAGTAGCGTCAGTGTTTTCATGATGCGGTAGGCGCATGTTTCTAGCCAAGGGATAGGTATGAGTTGCAGAATTTGGCACATGAACACCTTCAATGGGTTGTGCAAAGCTCTAGAACTCAGCATTCTCAAAATGGAGGGGCTTCTTTGTAGGCTCGGTGTAGATGGCTTCAACAGACGTATCAACCTCAGGCAAGAAGACAATGTGATTGCGGGCTGAGGATCGATAGTCAATAGTTGAATGAAGCTTAATCAACCGCATTACCCATGGAGCATAGAACTTCAGACCAAACAAATCAATCCCGGAAGCAACAAGTTGTCTGATGAAGAAATCCTGAGTGTTGAATTTGATGCCATTGACGATGTAGAACACCAAAGTCTTCATGGATCCTTCAAGTTTGGCTTCAGATGAATAGCCTTTGATGGGCCAGAGAGTATGCCTCAGAATGTGATATACTGTGCGTGGCGGATACTCAAGGTCCTCAACAAAGAATTCCTTTGGATATTCAACGTCTTGGGGCAAAGGCTTCATCATGCTAAGCATTTGGCTCATGTTCGGCTCAAGCTTCTGAAATATGCTATGCAGTTCATTCTGATAAAGCGAACAACCAGGTTCATACAGCTCACCTGGAGTGGGAAGGGAAGTTAGCTCAATGATGTCCCGAGCTTTGGCTTCATGATGCACATCACTTGTCATCCACTCAAGGATCCATGTCTTTGGAACCCTGTTGTAGCCACGAATATGTAAAGTGGCATAGAACTGCAGTAGGAGCTCTTCATTACAGTGCTCTTTGTCAGTGACAAATGCTAGAAGACCAACATCCCTGAAGTAGTCAAGGGCTTCTTCCAGACATGGCAACCCAGCCATAGCATCGCAATCCAGACGCTTGTGAGGAAATATTCTGTCTTGATTGTATAGAATGCAAGAGTAATAGCTTCGCTGTTGGTGGCTCTAAAATCTGTCAGATGAGATTCTTGGCTTCTTGCAGGGGTTCTTAGCACTGTGAAAGAAAGTATTGTCTTCTCTGAAACTGAGCATGCTGAAGGAGCCATGTGTGGTTTCGGCACTTGGAAGCCTTGGCAGACGCGACTTTGGCTTCTGAACTTGAGGCCTATGCTCCACATGATAGTCATATGGTGGTCCTGGAGTGGTAGGGGGGATCATAATTGGCCAGTGAACTGTGACCAGCTGATACGTCTCCAACATATCTATAATTTTTTATTGTTCCACGCTATTATATTGCCTGTTTTGGATGTTTATGGGCTTTACTATGCACTTTTATATCATTTTTGGGACTAACATACTAATCGGAGGCCCAGCCCGAATTGCTGTTTTTTGCCTATTTCAGTGTTTCGAAGAAAAGGAATATCAAACAGAGTCCAAACGGAATGAAACCTTCGGGAGCGATCTTTTTGGAACAAACACAATCCAAGAGACTTGGTGTGGACGTCAAGAAGTAGCCAAGGCGGCCACGAGGGTGCAGGGCGCGCCCTAGGGGGTGGGAGCGCCCCCACCCTCGTGGGCCCCTCGTGGCTCCACCGGCCTACTTCTTCCTCCTATATATATCTACGTACCCCGAAAACATCCGGGAGGACCACAAAACCCTATTTCCACTGCCGCAACCTTCTGTACCCGTGAGATCCCATCTTGGAGCCTTTTCCGGCACTCCGCCGGAGGGGGAATCGATCACGGAGGGCCTCTACATCATCGCTAAGGCCTCTCCTATGTAGTTTACCACAGACCTTCGGGTCCATAGTTATTAGCTAGATGGCTTCTTCTCTCTCTTTGAATCTCAATACAAGGTTCTCCTCGATCTTCTTGGAGATCTATTCGATGTAACTCTTTTTGCGGTGTGTTTGTCGAGATCCGATGAATTGTGGGTTTATGATCAAGTTTATCTATGAGAAATATTTGAATCTCCTCTGAATTCTTTTATGTATGATTGGTTATCTTTGCAAGTCTCTTCGAATTATCAGTTTGGTTTGGCCTACTAGATTGATCTTTCTTGCAATGGGAGAAGTGCTTACCTTTGGGTTCAATCTTGCGGTGTCCTTTGCCAGTGACAGCAGGGGCAACAAGGCACGTATTGTATTGTTGCCATCGAGGATAAAATGATGGGGTTTATATCATATTGTTTGAGTTTATCCCTCTACATCATGTCATCTTGCCTAATGCGTTACTCTGTTCTTATGAACTTAATACTCTAGATGGGTGCTGGATAGCGGTCGATGTGTGGAGTAATAGTAGTAGATACAGGCAGGAGTCGGTCTACTTGTCGCAGACGTGATGCCTATATACATGATCATGCCTGGATATTCCCATAACTATGCACTTTTCTATCAATTGCTCGACAGTAATTTGTTCACCCACCATAATACTTATGCTATCTTGAGACAAGCCACTAGTGAAACCTATGGCCCCCGGGTCTATCTTCCATCATATAATTTTCCAATCTACTTTATTTGCAACCTATACTTTCCAATCTATATCATAAAAATACCAAAAATATTTATCTTATCTTATTATCTCTATCAGATCTCACTTTCGCAAGTGGCCGTGAAGGGATTGACAACCCCTTTATCGCGTTGGTTGCGAGGTTCTTGTTTGTTTCTATAGGTACGAGGGACTTGCGTGGAGCCTCCTACTGGATTGATACCTTGGTTCTCAAAAGCTGAGGGAAATACTTATGCTACTTTGCTGCATCACCCTTTCCTCTTCAAGGGAAAACCAACACAGTGCTCAAGAGGTAACAAGAAGGATTTCTGGCGCCGTTTCCGGGGAGGTCTTCGCTCAAGTCAAGGCATACCAAGTACCCATCACAAACTCATCTCCCTCGCATTGCATTATTTGCCATTTGCCTCTCGTTTTCCTCTCCCCCCACTTCACCCTTGCCGTTTTATTCGCCCTCTCTTTTCCGTTCGCCTCTTTTTCGTTTGCTCCTCGTACTTATTGCCAATATGTCTGAAACTGGGGAGGTTATCGTTGATAAAGATAATAGTAATAACATGGGAAATTTTGATGCTTTTGACGATCCTGTTGAAGAACCCACTATCTTACATACTAAAAAGTTTCGAATCGGTAGTGGTAATATTATTGGAAAAGGGGTTATTCAAGATTTCTTTACTTGTGTCGATGCTTTACCTTCTATGGGTGGTTCTATTCTTCATAGAACTAGTAGTCTTGCAGATGCTATCGCCTTGCTTATAGTTGAACTTGAAAGATAGTTTATGCACATGCATCCTTGCATACAAAGGATTTTTCCAGAATTTTCCAATATTGAGCACTTCTGTTAAGTGTGCAGCTACTATCTTTTTGGCACATGAGTTCAGATTTATAATAAAAGAAGCCAAAAAAATTGTGCACTATGGGGTGGACGCTGGCTGTCCTCCCATAGAGGCAATCCTCTTCAATCAAGAGGAAATAATGTGTTTACAATCTCTAAATTATGTTGCTTTTAATGAAAACCTTAGAAAAAAGGTTCCTACCAATGTTCTAGTTGACAGAATCTCCGAACTTAATAATGATTTTGTAATTCGAAACAATGAGTTAGGATATTCTCTTGAGTTTAGGCTCACGACTTTCTGCCAAAAGAATGCTTATAATGATGAATTGGTTGTGCAATATGAAGGGCCAAAGGAGGAACCCATACCTCCCGAGCTTGAGCCTGGGGACTTCTATCCCATTAAATTTAGACCTTTTGAATACTTTTGCTTGCCACAAAGAAAACTTGCTGCTGAACGTAGGGAATATGAGATGAGTTTTCGTGATTTATCTTATTATTATGGCAATACCTAGATCTATTCTCGCTTTCACTACAAAAAACAGACACATCTGTGACATTTTGGGCCGAACGAAAAAAAATCTGTCATACTTATGACACTTCTATGATGATAATTGTGACAAAACCCGGTATCATCATAGATGTGGTGGGATCCTACTTCGATGACAAAAAATGATGACAAAAAATGGGCTTTTCATCCTGGGCGGGCCGGAGACGCAGCTGCATGACATTCTTTGGGCCATCCATGATGGAAAAAACCGTGGTAGAAGCGAGGGCGAGGAAATTTCGGTGAGTTCCCGGTTACGGTGGGTGGTCAGGGTCCGAGCGATGCGCATTTCTCTCGTACACGTACGCGCCTGTGCGAGGTGTTGGACTCTAACTGAACCCGAGCGAGGCATTGGGCTCTAACTGAACCCGAGCGATTGCACTGCAGGCTACGCGTTACTGAACCCGAGTGATCGATCGATGGCTGTTAACTAAACCCGATCAAGCTATTCCTTCGCTACTGCTACTAACTGAAGCCGATCGATGCTGCCTCCGGATGAACAGTGAGCGTTGCGGGGGTGTTTGGATAACAATGAGCGGTGGGGGTGGATGAAGAGGACCCCATGGTGTTGCCTCTGGATGAACAGGACCCCGATTGATCGAGCCGGTTGGGGCTGGATGAACATGACACCATGGAGGGCTGGATGAACAGGACGACCCCGTGGAGGGCTAGATGAACAGTAGACGGTGGAGGGGTGGATGAACAGCAGCCTGTGGAGGGTGGTTGAACAGGAGCCCATGGAGAGGGGTGGTTGAACAGTAGCCGATGGAGTAGCGTGCGGTGGAGGCTAGATGAACAGGAGCCCGTGGATGAACAGTCGCAGGTGGAGGCTGGAGGAGGTCGACGGTGGATGAATAGTAGCCCGTTGAGGATGGAGGAGGTCGACAGTGGAGATGAACAGTATCCCATGGAGTCCCGTTTTGCGGTACGCCACACCCCTTCCGATAAACAGGACCCCCGTTTCAACCGTAGCACTCCAACACAAGTCTGTTTCATCCATTTTGCGGTACGCCACACCCCTCCCGATCAACAGGACCCCGTTTCGACCGTAGGAGGTCCAACACAAGTCCGTTTCCTCCGTTTTGCGGTACGCCAGACCCCTCCTGATGAACAGGATCCCGTTTCGAACATGGCCAGTCGAACACAAGGACATTTTCTCCGTTCTACGGTATGCCAGGCCTCG
>NC_041383.1:703555146-703564435 GCF_002162155.2 Triticum dicoccoides
ACCCAGCCGGTTGGCTCCCCATGAACACGACGATGACGCTGTTTCTCCGTTCCGACCCAGCCATGTACACGAGCCTTGGCCGTACGTATGCGCGAGTAGGCGTTCGAGACCCCGCCCGTATGTACGTACGTGGCTGTATTTTCTTTCTTGCACACTGGCCGTTGTACGTACGTGTACATGCTACGTGCGCGCCTCTACTACAACACGTGCGCGCCTCTACATCGACCAGTATGTACGTACACGTTTGTGACCAGAATGACAACACTACGTACGCTTCGACCAGGTGGGTCCCGACTGTCAGGCACTTGCGTGCGAAGATGTAGCTGGTGGGTCCCAACAGTCAGGGGGCGAATCATTTTTTTTGCCCAGACGCACTTCCTTGCGTGCAAAGATGTAGCTGGTGGGTCCCAGTAGTCAGGGGGGCGAATGTTTTTTTTGCCCAGACGCACTTTCCTTGCGTGTGAAGATGTAGCTAGTGGGTCCCAGCAGTCTGGGGGGAAACATTTTTTTCGCGAAATACAGTGGCCCATCCGGTGGGTCCATGCTGTCAGGTGGAGGAATCATTATTTTCCGCGTAATAAGGAGGCACTTCCTTGCTACAGCCATGGACCCAGCTGTCAGCCTCTCCACGTACAGTCCACGTCCGATGGAAGTCGTTCCTTGACCACGTTGACCACGCCGCACTGGGAGCACCAGGGCGGTGAACGACGGCGAGGCCTAGGAAGGGGACGACGCGAAGCCAGGGAAGACGCGACAGTGGAAGCCCGCGCGGAGAGGAGTATGAGGGTTCACTAGTTCGGCTGCGGTGTGAGGCTGCCGTCGCCGCAGGGCCTGGCCAGCGATGGGAATAGTAGGGGGCGGAGAGGCCTCCGCGGCAGCACAACCGGCCACGGGAGGCAGGAGCATGCGGCACGACTGGCGCTGCTTTGGGCGGCTGGAGCAAGAAGACCAGAGGTTGAAGAAGCACTACAACCGTTAGATGGACATCGTACGGTCACTGGAGATGGAATCGTTCATATTGACTAAGTTGACAAAGGCCTCCGTCCCAGTCAACTTAGTAGGCCCACAAGTTAGCCTCCCACCAAGGTGAGTCCCAGCTAGCAGGGGGTATTCATTTTTTTTGTGTGTAATAAGGAGGCACTTCCGGTGGGTCCGAGCTGACAGTGGGGGGAACGTTTTTTTCACGAAATACGGTGGCCCGTCCGGTGGGTCCCAACAGTCAGGGGGGAAACATTTTTTTGCGAAATACAGTGGCCCGTCCGGTGGGTCCCTGCTATCAGGTGGAGGAATAATTATTTTCCACGTAATAAGGAGGCACTTCCTTGCAGCTGCCATGGACCCAACTATCAGCCTCTCCATGTACAGTACTCTTCCGATGGAAGTCGGTCGTTGACCACATTGACCACGCCGCGCCGAGAGCACCAGGGCGGTGGACGACGGTGAGGCCTAGGAAGGGGATGACGCGGAGCTGGGGAAGACGCGACAGTGGAAGCCCGCGCGGAGAGGAGTACGAGGGTTCACTGGTTCGGCTGCGGTGTGAGGCTGCCATTGCCGCAGAATAACAGGGGGTGTGGGTGAGCAGAGGGATGCCCTGGCCAGTGGTGGGAGTAGTAGGGGGTGGTGAGGCCTGCGCAGCAGCACAGCCGGCCATGGGAGGCGGGAGCAGGCGGTCCCACCGGCGCTGCTTTGGCGGCTGGAGCAAGAAGATCAGAGATTGAAGAAACACGACGGCCGTTGGATTGACATCCAACGGTTACGTCTAGTAGAATTGTTTGTTGACGTATATAATAACTAAAAAATCTTGCATACGCACCAACTTAACAAGCCCACAAGTCAGACCATTCCCTCTTCTTTTAATAATTTATATATAGCTCATTGCAACTTCTTATGCAATATATTGCAGTCCGTTTTTTGGTTGGCCAGGGCCAATTTCGCATATTTCTGTGGGTTCCAAACTATTTTTAATACCGAAATGTCGAGCCAGATTCAAAGTACTTTGAAGATATATTTGAATTTGGTTAATGCCCAGTGAAATAGGAATCTGAAAATGTGAAAAAAATCAGAAATTATAAAGTAATTGCCAATTTGTCATCCGTTTTTATATTTACAACCCATTTCATATTACTTCAATATTTGCAGGTGCCTTTAAAGAGTTACAGCCCATCAGGGCGTAGAAAAATAAGTAGGCCTGGATTGGTATTCTTCAGAAAAAATAAACTAGGCTCATTTTCACAAAGAAAAATAGCTGGGCTGGTCACATGGTGAACATAAAATATAAGCCTGGGCTAGACGGGCCACAACCCAGTTCAAACCCTGCTCCGTCTCAACAATAACAAAAAAAATACTGGTCGAGCAGCTACGTCCCAGGTGTCAGACGATCTTGTGCTATTCTCTTGTCTATTGACTAGATACGCTGACAATGTCATGGGTCCCAGATGTCAGAAAAACACTAGGAGGAAGCATTTTATTTTTCCATACGCTGACATGGTGGGCCCCTACTGTCATCCTCTCCACGTACTTCTGTCGATTCCCGTTGTTTGTTGACCATGTTGACAACGCGAGAGGGCGGCGCCGCGGCGAGCGCACCAAAGCACGTGGAGGACGACGGCGAGGCCTCAGACATCGACGTTAATGATTTAGGAGACGGTAGGGCAGCGATGTGTGCGCTGAGGCGCAGCCAGCCATGGGAGGCGGAAGCAGCACTACAAAAGAAAGACACATCCGTGACATTTTGGGCCAAATGGAATTTTTTTCTGTCATACATATGACACTTCTATGACAATAATTGTGACAAAACCTGGTATCATCATAGATGTGGTGGGCTCCTACTTCTATGACAAAAAACATGACAGAAAATGGGCTTTTCGTCCTGGGCGGGCCGGAGACGCAGCTACATGACATTCTTTGGGCCGTCCATGACGGAAAAAACCATGGTAGAAGCGAGGGCGAGGAAAATTTCGGGGAGTTGCCGGTTACGATGGGAGGTCGGGGGCCGAGCGATGCGCGTTTCTCTTGTACACGTACGCGCGTGTGTGCGAGGCGTTGGCTCTAACTGAACCCGAGCGAGGCGTTGGGCTCTAACTAAACCCGAGCGATTACACTGCAGGCTACGCGTTACTGAACCCGAGCGATCGATCGATGGCTGTTAACTAAACCCGATCGAGCAATTCCTTCGCTACTGCTGCTAACTGAAGCCGATCGATTGGATGAACAGTGAGTGTTGTCGGGGGGGTTGGATGAACAATGAGCTTTGGCATTGCCTCTGGATGAACAGGACCCCGTGGTGTGGAGGGCTGGATGAACAGTAGATGGTGGAGGGGTGGATGAACAGGACCCCGTGGTGTGGAGGGCTGGATGAACAGTAGACGGTGGAGGGGTGCCCGTGGAGGGGTGGATGAACAGAACCCCCGTGGTGTGGAGGGCTGGATGAATAGTAGACGGTGGAGGGGTGCCCGTGGAGGGGTGATTGAACAGTAGCCGGTGGAGTAGCACGCGGTGGAGGCTGGATGATTAGGAGCCCGTGGAGGCTGGAGGAGGTCGACGGTAGCCCGTGGAGGCTAGAGGAGGTGGACAGTGGAGATGAACAGTATCCCGTGGAGTCCCGTTTTGCGGTACGCCACACCCCTCCCAATGAACAGGACCCCCGTTTCGACCGTAGCGCTCCAACACAAGTCCATTTCGTCCGTTTTGCGGTACGCCACACCCCTCCCGATCAACAGGACCCCCGTTTCGACCGTAGGAGGTCCGTTTTGTCCGTTTTGCGGTACGCCACACCCCTCCCGATCAACAGGACCCCCGTTTTGACCGTAGGAGGTCCATTTCCTCCGTTTTGCGGTACGCCAGACCCCTCCCGAGGACCCCCGTTACGACCGTAGGAGGTCCGTTTCCTCCGTTTTGCGGTACGCCACACCCCCCCGATGAACAGGATCTTGTTTCGAATGTGGCCTGTCGAACACAAGGCCGTTTCCTCCATTCTGCGGTACGCTAGGCCTCGTTTCCATTACCTGTTCCGTCCAAGCCCTCCTGATGAACATGACGATGCATTCCGTTTCGACCCAGCCGGTTGGCTCCCCATGAACACGACGACGACGCTGTTTCTCCGTTCCGACCCAGCCATGTACATGAGCCCTGGTCGTACGTATGCGCGAGTAGGCGTTCGAGACCCCGCCTATATGTACACATACATGGCCGTATTTTCTTTCTTGCGCACTAGCCGCTGTACGTACATGTACATGCTACGTGCGCGCCTCTACTACGACACGTGCGCGCCACTACATCGACCAGTATATATGTACGTACACGTTCGCGACCAGAATGACAACGTTACGTACGCTTCGACCAGGTGGGTCCCGACTGTCAGGCACTTCCTTGCATGCGAAGATGTAGCTGGTGGGTCCCAGCAGTCAGGGGGAAACATTTTTTCGTGAAATACGGTGGCCCATCCGGTGGGTCCTCCCTGTCAGGTGGAGGAATAATTATTTTGCACGTAATAAGGAGGCACTTCCTTGATGCGGCCGTGGACCCAGCTGTCAGCCTCTCCACGTACAGTCCACGTCTGATGGAAGCCGTTCCTTGACCACGTTGACCACGCCGCGCCGAGAGCACCAGGGCGGTGGACAACGGCGAGGCCTAGGAAGCGGATGATGCGCAGCCGGGGAAGACGTGGCAGTGGATGCCCACGCATAGAGGAGTACGAGGGTTCACTGGTTCACTGTGGTGTGAGGCTGCCGTCGCCGCAGAATAACAAGGGGTGTGGGTGAGTAGAGGGATGGCCTGGCCAGCGGTGGGAGTAGTAGGCGGCGGTGAGGCCTCCGCCGCATCGCAGCCGGCCACGGGAGGCAGGAGCACGAGGCACGACCGGCGCTGGTTTGGGCGGCTGGAGCAAGAAGACCAGAGGTTGAAGAAGCACTACGGCCATTGGATGGACATCGTACGGTCACTGGAGCTAGAATCGTGCATATTGACTAAGTTGACAAAGCCCTCCATCCCCGTCAACTTAGTAGGCCCACAAGTCAGCCTGCCACTATACTGGGTCCCAGCTAACATGGGGAGTATTCATTTTTTTGTGCATAATAAGGAGGCACTTCCTTGCGTGCGAAGATATAGCTGGTGGGTCCGAGCTGTCAGCGGCGGTAACGTTTTTTTCACGAAATACAGAGGCCCTTTCGGTGGGTCCCTGATGTCAGGTGGGGGAATCATTATTTTGCACGTAATAAGGAGGCATTTCCTTGCGTGCGGCCGTGGACCCAGCTGTCGGCCTCTCCACGTACAATCCACTTCAGATGCATGTCGGTCGTTGACCACGTTGACCAGGCCGCACCGAGAGCACCAGGGCGGTGGACGACGACGAGGCCAACGATATGGAGGTAGGGGAGACTCGGCAATTGTTTCCCACGCGGAGGGGAGTACGACTGTACGAGGGTTTACTGGTTCGTCTGCCGTCGCCGGAGAATAACAACAGGTGTGGGTGAGTAGAGGGATAGCTAGGCCAGCGATGGGAGTACGGTAGGGCGGTGAGGCCTGCGCGGCAGCACAGCCGGCCGCGGGGAGGAGGGAGCAGACAGTCCCGCCGGTGCTTGTTTGAGCGGCTGGAGCAGGAAGAGCAGAGATTGAAGAAGCACGACGGCCGTTGGATGGCCATCCAACAGTCACTGCTTGTGCGTCAACCTTTTTTTTAGGAAAGCTTCAAATATGTGGAAAACAGCATACAAGCCATCTGCCATTATTTCTAATAATCTATAGCCCATTTGCTAATTCTTAATGTTTTTTTGGAGCCCATATTCTTTTTGTTAGCATTACAGCCCATATTGTGGCCACGGTTAAAAAATTATACGAAATTTTGCATATTTCGGTGCGGTCCGAACTGTTTTTAATCCCAAAATTTCGACTCACATTCAAACTGATTTTAAAAATAAATGTATATCAATATAAAATCCAACAAATTCTCCATGAATAAAAATTAATGTAATTTAAAATCTCGAAATGAAAAAAAGATATTTGAAACTAATTGTCGGTTCGATGTGTTTTAAAAATGTACAACCCATTTCTCATTACTCATGGGCCATTTTCTCGGCCAGCCGAATGAAAGCTCTCCTCGTCTTGAAAGATTTGCAGCCCAACAGGCCTGACAAAGCGACTTACTTGGCAAATCACAAAAAAACTGGGCTGTGGTCGTGGACCCAGCTGTCAGCCTCTCCACGTATAATACTCTTCCGATGGAATGTCGTTGACCACATTGACCACGCCGCGCCGAGAGCACCTAGGCGGTGGACGACAGCGAGGCCTAGGAAGGGGACGACGCGGAGCCGGGGAAGACGCGGCAGTGGATGCCCACGCGGAGAGGAGTACGACTGTACGAGGATTTACTGGTTCGTCTGCCGTCGCCGGAGAATAACAACAGGTGTGGGTGAGTAGAGGGATGGCTAGGCCAGCGATGGGAGTACGGTGGGGCGGTGAGGCCTGCACGACAACACAACCGACCGCGGGGAGGAGGGAGCAGGCAGTCCCGCCGGCACTTGTTTGAGCGGCCGGAACAGGAAGAGCGGAGATTGAAGAAGCACGACAGTCGTTGGATGGCCATCCAACAGTCACTGCTTGTGCGTCAACCTTTTTTTAGGAAAGCCTCAAATCTGTGGAAAACAACATACATCCCATCTGCCATTATTTCTAATAATTTATAGCCCATTTGCTAATCCTTAAGGGTTTTTTGGAGCCCATATTCTTTTTATTAGCATTACAGCCCATATTGTGGCCACGGTTAAAAAATTATACAAAATTTTGCATATGTCGGTGCGGTCCGAACTGTTTTTAATCCCGAAATTTCGACTCGCATTCAAACTGATTTTAAAAATAAATATATATCAATATAAAATCCAACAAATTCTCCACACATAAAAATTAATGTAATTTAAAATCTCGAAATAAAAAAAGATATTTGAAACTAATTGCCGGTTAGATGTGTTTTAAAAATGTACATCCCATTTCTCATTACTGATGGGCCATTTTCTCGGCTAGTCGCATGAAAGCTCTCCTCGTCTTGTAAGGTTTCCAGCCCAACAGGCCTGACAAAGCGACTTACTTGACAAGTCATAAAAAAACTAGGCTGTGGCCATGGACCCAGCTGTCAACCTTATTTTGCATATTTCAGTGGAGTCCGAACTATTGTAATCCCGAAATGTTAAACATTTTTTTAAGAACTTATTGATTTGCCAAAAAAATCTTTTTGTTTTTGTAAGCAAATAAGACGGGGGACAATTGAGTTGGTTTAAGGGAAAAGCAGTGGTAAAAAAATCAGCGCTGGGTGGGAAAAAACAACAAAAATAAGGATGTAAATATGAAAAGGGAATTTTATGTGTTTTCAATATAATGATACGTGTATATGAACTAGTAAAACTATAGGTAGAGATTAGAAAACGGATGTAGGACATGCGTTTCAAGACGAAAATAGAACTAGGCTGTGTGTTTGATTCAGTAAAAAAAACTGCCTGTGGATGTTGTAAGACAAAATATAACTAACGCTGGCGGGCCAGAGGCCAGTAGATACCTGCTGGATCTTTGTGCCCCGTTGTCGTCATGGGCTGGGCCTGGTAAAAACAAAACCAACCCTGGGCAGTCTACAACCCAGTTGAAACTTGCTCGACCTAAAAAACAATATACGTGCTCAATAAACAAGAGAATTCTGCAAGTATAGACTGATAACTGGGATGCAACACGGATATTGTTTTTTATCGTGATAATAAGTTCATGCACTTGTTTCAAAAAAATTGGAGAACTGGGAATTCGAAAGGCAGGTGCTTATGCTACCCATCAAATAAAAATCAGGTGCCTGAAAATTTGTTTCGAAACAAATGATTCAGCTTGATATCCACGTCGACCCTTGGCATGATGGTTGGAAGCAAATGCAAGTTCATACCAAAAGATCGTTAACAACAATACCAACTTGCGGACGACAAGGTAGTACAACTACCAATACCAAACTAACTTATAATCTTTTTACTCCTGGCCCTAAGTGTTTGTCTGGTAGAAAATCTTGCAGAGGACCAGCTCCCGCTCCTTCTCTTGCTCCAGGTCCCCGAGGTGGTACTGGTGCATCACCCAGTTGGTCCTCTGCTGGTCGAAGTTCTTGTTGGTGTGCAGCGCCAGAACCTTTTTTGCTGCCCGTCTGCCGGCCGTTGACCATCACCGGCAAGGTATTGCCGGTATTGTGCCACATCGCGTGCATGCCGCACTCCGACTGTATCTTGCGACGCGTCCACGTGCCCCTTTTTGAACGCCCTGGAATTGCGCTGGAAGAAATGCTTCCTTAGGCCACTCAGTGTGATACCTGCAGTATTGTGGAATACAAGTTTTAGTGTACGTAGTTGGCATTTTCATAACATCTTTGGCATGTTGCAGTCACTTGTTTCACTTTTTATTAACTGTCAAATTGTAATTCTTCACCAGGTCTGCGTCTAACAAGAAAAATAGAGCTACAAACAAAGGAATATGTTTGTGCAAGTAGACGGCCGATCGGTGTCTTACCTGGAAGTTTCTCAAGTTGGGTGTAGCATATATATGCCGTGCTCACTGTTGATGGTTGGTATGAACAAATCGATGAGAGACTGAAATCTCGCGCTGTCAGCACTCACTTTGGCCTCAAGGTGCTCGATCAGCTCCTGATCCGTGGGATCGAACTTGACGCCAGCCGGCAGCATCGGCCAATCCTTCTTCGACTTGCATCGGTAATTACAGTTATATGGTACTCAATGTATGATCAATCGACTGTTTTAAGTGAATGATGAAAGATTTCGACAGATAAGTGGTACTCCAAATCTGAAGTCCAGAATACCCGAACACGCCGCCGAGATTCTTGTGTCACCTCACGCGCAGTTTGTCACGTCAATTCAATGTGTGGACATGATGAATAATTTGACCGACGTATACTAGTACTGCTACTGTACTACTCACTAGTCGTATTTAGTGTCACAATTTATACATGGGTTTAACTAACAAGTACGCACTTGAAGCCTAATTGATATATATATATATATATATATATATATATATATATATATATATATATATAGGGTGGGTCTATTCTGCTAACACCCCTTAAGACCTTATTCTGCACACCCAATCCTTATTCTGCTAACACTTCTATACTACTCGATCATCTGACACGGACCGCACAACAACCCAGGAAAACTGCCTCCACCCACTCCCTCCACCTCCTTCCTTCAGCCGGGGAGCCATGCCCACCCCACCGCACCGCCCCACCACCTCCTTCCCCCACGCCACAGCCCGACCTCCC
>NC_041383.1:703564796-703579460 GCF_002162155.2 Triticum dicoccoides
GCCCCACCTTCCTCCCCCCGCGCCTCACCACCACCTCCCTCCCATGCATCGCCGAACCACCTCCTTCCTCGCGCCTCCTCCCTATCGATCCAGCCCGAGGAGGCAACTTCGTCCATGGATCTGGCCACCCCATCCACGAATCCACTATTCCTTGGGCCTCTCACCTCCATCGGCCAGGGCAAGGTGCTCCGGCGTGGTCCTGCGGGATGCGCTGCATCTGGATCCGGTCAACCATGGCAACGCTGGCTCTTTTCTTCCCCTCCCGTTGGCGCATCCTCCTTCCGGCAAGTAACGAGGGCCACCGGATCCCGTCGCATGGTCACAACGTTGACTGTGGCTTCACCTCTCGGCCATTCCTCCCCCTCATCGAGCGTTGCCTCGTCGGGGTGATCCCGGGTCCCGGTCACCACCATCTCGCCGTTCCTCGCCCCGTGCGGCACTGACGCTGCAGTCCGTTCCTCTCTCTCAAGAGGTAACGAGCACGCTGCAGCGACGGCGTGTACTGCATCGTCGTGGAGGCATGCAGTTTGCTTTTGTCCAACTCTTCCTTCTACTCTGATGTGGAGCACAAAAGGGCGAGGGGGCTCTCTCTGCAGCTCTGCAGCTCACCGGTGTTCATGGTGCAGCTCGCTGGCTATACAATACATGCATAATGCAACCATGCAGTTTGAGCGACCGCGTGCTTGCAGTACGTCTAGAGCATGCGTGCGGTTCTGCGGGGCAAGCACCGCATTGTGTCATTGCGTGCCATTCAGTGCATTTTAAAAAATGTGAAGTGGGTTGTATTTTGTGTTGGTTAGCTCTTGGGTTGGTTTTGAATGTGCAGTTGGTTGTATTTTGTGTGTGATGATTGTAACATGGAGACACAATAAAAGAAAGCGATGCAATTTTGTTACACTGCATTGCGGGTTATTAGTGAGTTTGTAAAACTTTTCTTGGTAAATGCAGTGCACTCGGTGAACCAAAGAAGTACATCTTTTCAAAGTATTGTACTTTGTTAAAAATCTGTGTGGTTTGCTTTATAAAATATGTATGGCTCACTATGCAAATTTTTATTATAAAAATCAGTACACTTTCATGCAGGTTCACTGAATCACTGGCCTCAGTCGTGTAGTCCAAAATGCCTTCATACTTTTTTAAAAAACAAGAAGAAAAACCATGCAGCTCGCTTTGATTTATGTTGTGGTTCACTTCTTTCAAAAAATTAAATTGCACTCGTGTGTTAAAAAAAAGCGAATGCAGCTTGCTTGCCCATCCGATGCAGTGCGGTTTTTAGTATAAAAGCAGTGCGGTTTTCTTTCTCGTCTTCAAAAATTTACGTCCCACAAAAAAGAAATCATGCAGTCCGCTAGCGCGTCTAATGAGGTGCGGTTTTCCGTCTATAAGCAGTGCGGTTTTCTTCCTTGTCTTCAAAAATTTACGATCCACAAAAAAGAAACCATGCAGTTCTCATACACGTGTGATGCAGTGCGGTTTTTCATCCGATGCAGTGCGGTTTTCAGTCGGATGAAGTACCCACGTCGATTTGGGTGTCGCAAAAAACTGAGTGTCCGTATTTCGGTAAATTCGAAATTCCTCTTAAACCGTAAAGAATTAGGGAGAGTGTTCTACATGAAAAACTTGCGCCTCGTCGATATCTTTTCAACGGCTTATTGTTTGAATCATTTCGACCAGCGGTTTGCAAAAAATTCATGAAAAACGGACGCTGCCACTCATCGTCTGCCGCATGATTTTCAAAATTAACTTAAAACCGTAAGGAATCTCAAAAATATTTCAACATATGAAAGTTGCGCCTCATTCGTAGCTTTCCAACGGCGTATCGCACGCCTCGTTTCGACAAACGGTTCAAAAACTGGAGTAAAAACAGTACCAAAAATTTGAAAAAACATGAAAAACAGAATTCCGCGATTTAGTAAATTGGAAACTGCTCTTAAATCGTAACGAATTAGAGAAAAATTTATATATGGAAAAGATGCGCCTCGATGATATCTATCCAACGGCGTATCATTTGCTTCATTCCGACAAGCGGTTTAGAAAAAATGCGAAAAAACGCTCGCTGCCACTCATCATCCGCCGCACCATTTTCAAAACTGCTCTTAAACCGTGTGGAATCTCGAAAAGTGTTCAATATGTCGAAGTTGTGCCTAATCCATAGCTTTTCAACGGTATATTACACGCCTCATTCTGATAAATGGTTAAAAAATTGGAGCGAAAAACAGTGCCGAAAAAATAACGCATGCAATTTTTTCCGACGAGAAGTTCACTAGTCTATATTGCAGTGCTCGTCATTAAGAAGATGCAGTGCACTTGCGTTCAGCGTGCAGTGCAGAAGTGGTGTGCAGAATAGTTATTCTGCTAATATTAGCAGAATAGACCATCTATATATATGACAAATTTTATCTTTTTATATGACAAATTTTATCTTTTTTAGCAGGATGGAGTATCTGTGTCTTGTAGTATGAAGAAATATACTTCTTATTTTAGAATGGTGTATGTAGTATTTATGATGGACTGTTGTGCATATAATATAAACGAGATATTTATGGAGTTGCCGACAGTGTATGTATCTTTTTTAGATAGGATTACTTTTTTTTGAGCAAATTCAGACGGGAGTATGTGTTACAGGTCCGTTAGTGGATACATATTTTTTTTGGAAGGGAGTATATATATGTATGCATGGAGTATGGAGAATGTCATGTACATTATGTTTGTACAGTTAGTTGATGCGTCCAGACCTGATGCACGGTCGTTGGTCAATTGCATGAATCCATGCATGCATCTCTTCTAAATTAGCAATCCAAATCCTACATGCACCAGCATTAGATGGATTCTAGTATGCATATACATATGCTAAATCTTGCAAACAAGAGAAGAATAGATCAAAGATTAACCTGCGTATTAAAAACTAGAGAACAAGGATGCCCGACGCCAGCGGCCGGTGGATATATTTTGATATATAGCTTGCTCTTTTTACTGGAGGTAGTTATATGGTAATTATCTCCCCACATAAATCGGGTGGGTGTGGTGGGGGTACGGGCTGGTTATTTTATCGGGTACAGAAAGTCTAGAAACTTGTAAAACCGAACCCGTTAATCAACGCTCAGATCTGAAGAGATCCGATGGCAGCTAGGGTGGTGGTAACTACCACTAGATGGTAGTATCTATTTTCCCTATATATATATATATATATATATATATATATATATATATATATATATATATATATAGCGTCTGCACAACAACTTTATCATCATTATCAGTACATCCTACGTAGGTGAGTTAGGATGCACTTGATCCAGGAAGGTATCTACTATCCTTCAAACCAGATGAGTGCTTCAAACTAACAACAGTACATAATATCCAACAAAAGAGGATCGTGCTACAGCAGAATAAATGGCTCAGTCTAGATATCAGCACAAATCAAGTTATGCATATTTGCTGTTGGCATGAACCACATCGCCGCATGTCGGGTTTGCAAAAGCCATCCATCGCATGGAAGCTTAATGCCTTTCACACACTGAAGATTATCTGGCAACAAGCTGTGTCGATGAATCTCTGGATATGGTGATCCATGAAACCCATGGTATGATGTGTAAACACAGTCCCCCCTCATGAATGGAAGTTGCATAGCACGGTAATCATCGACGGTGATATGATCGATGATTGGTTGGATGATCGTATAATTGAGCCCGAGGAATAATGAGTGGTTGTCGAGGCTGTAAACCCGCCTCCAGTTGAATACGCCTGGCCCAATGGAGCTGGGATCTTTCTCGAACACGAAGCAGCCATAGCCATCAATGTCACGAACGCCCCACGCATTGTACTGCATGTGGTTTGATGTAATGGTTTGGTTAATTTGGTACGTGCGAATGAGCATCAAATGACCACCGTCAGCTGAACGAGCGATAAACCACCACCCATCGGCTCGTACGATTCCAGGTCCTGGAATCATGAAGGCCAGCGCATTTGCATCTTCTGCAACAATTCAAATTGGAGACCAAAAGGACAAAAATAAACAATTATGTTCAGAGTATGTGTGGAATTAAGATTATTATAACAGTGACACATATCATAGATAGAGAATTGCAATGCCGTGGTCATAATCATACCCCAAGTTAAAAAAAATAAGCCAATGACTTTCATATTCTAGCAATATGTCATGGTTCAAACATCATGTAACAATGAGAGGAAAACAACTATGACAACACCTACTCATATTCTACCATAGCACTTACTACTACTGTTCTCATATCAACTCTAAGCAATAACATGCGTTGTTATAAAAATCTTGTAAACGAGAGTAACATATAGCAATCATGATGTTATGCTCATAATATGTATTCTAACAATCATTAGATGCCAATTGTTCTCATATCAACTCTAGCAATAACATGTGTGGTCATAAAAATCTAGGAAATGAGAGGAACATATAGCAATGATGTGGTTATAGACATGCTATATATTCTAAATTTGTAACAAATGAACATGCGGTCGTATTCATATGGTAAAGATGAGATGAGATAGAAAAATTACACGATGATAGATTCCACCAGTATAGGCAACCAATCTGTGCGTCGACCGCGTAAACGATGCCATCGTGCACTATAGCATCAGACAAAAATGTTGCCTCAACATGATTGATGATGAGCCATAACCATGTATGGCGACCAGATTCCAGATAGACTAATCCCATGTTGAACAAGGCAATGAGCTTGTAATCCATGTAGTCTTCTGATGGTGTGGGTACTTCGCAGATTACAACTTTCTGCAAACTGAGGTTGAGCCAAAAGCTTGACGTGTCTCGTGCGTAGTAGGCAGGAGTGTCCGGCGGGCCGCGAGGCTCGATGGCGGCGGTATCCAATGATGGAAGGGTGATCTCTTGCTGGGTGTAGATATCCACGAGACGCCACGGACTACCGGAGTGGTGGATGAGGATGATCCAGTTGGCCTTCATGCCCGCCCAGTAGTGGCCGCGCATGAAGGACAGGTGGACGAGTAGTGGTAGCATGTCGAGGGGCACCACAGAAACCTCCGTAGGATCGTCAAGTCGGTGTCTGGGCCACCTGCGAGGATCGGGCATCAGCAAGCAGGGTGTGTTGAAAAGAGCCGGTCGGTTGCAAACGAGTAGACGGTACAAAGACACCGAGCATGCGACCAGACGGACGGTGCTGAGTAGGTCCATACGACTATAGGTCTGCTCCAAGAGAACATCGGGGAGGGAGTTCCAATCGCGGCTCTGCGTGTCAGTCGGTTCTGCCATTGGGGTTTTCGGTGCCTGTGAGCCAACGGGGAAGTGGATTTGGGCGGGCAAGCGAAGAAGCTTCTCCTCGTGTGGCCGAGCAGTGAGCGGGGGGATATGGTACGCGCGAGCTACCAAGGAAGATGGCGCGGGCTGGCGAGCAGTGAGCGGGGGTAAATGGTGTGCGGCCGACGATGGGGAAGAAAGGAGGAAGAAGAAGAGAGGAGGAAGAAGAGTGGAAGACGGGGAAGAAAGTGCATTAAATCTCAATTCTACTAGCACTACTACTAGGATATACCGTCCTTCGGAGTGTAAATAGTTACACCGATGACATGTGGGTCTACCACAAGAGGGCCCATATGTCAGTTAATGGAGGACAGAGGTGAGTAGGCGTATTTGCGGAAGCGTGCTCTACTGGCAAACATGATGGCAGTACTGGGTAAAGCTGATTTAGTAACACCAACACGCTGGTTCAGCTTATTAATTACGTGTCCCATCTGCTGCAGCGTGTATTGTCACTTCATTGTGAAGACTAGTTGAATAGTTCTCTCTGACTGAGATGGGGAATAATGGATCGCGAGGACTTCCTTTCTACAGTATCCCTATGCCTCTACGCTCACTTCACTCATTTTGCTACGTACCTAGTCACTTGTTGAAATTTGTAGAAAGACAAATACTCCGTATTTGGGAACAGAGGAGGCTTTTACTCCGTATTTGGGAACAGAGGAAGTATCACCATATGGAGGGAACAAAGGAAGCTTGAAATATGAACATGTCAATGGGAGGGAGTACGCCCCATGCATGCATGCATGCATGCAACATGCAACACTCACACGTACACATGGACGAACGCAACACTCACGCACCCATGCGGCACACAGCACACGAGCAACACACAAGCTCACGCTCAAGTGCTCAAGCTACTCCCTAAGTCTGTGAAAGACTGTACATTTAGAGATTTACACATCGACCAGGGCATAATTAACGCTCAAAAGTATCAGACTTATGTGTGCATGCGACCATTGAGATAAGAAGATTAAATGAAGGCTAAATGCATTGGGCGCAAGGGTTGGACTCGTGTCGCGCCTGCATAAAGTTTTGTTTAACTGATTTCTTTGCTCTGCCAACTGACACGTGGGACCCAGAAACCAGGTGACAATTTAACCAGTCAACAAAGTGCCATGTCGATTATGTGGCCGGTCAGTAGGGTGCAATACGGTGCTCTACGATGAGCTAGGGATCGTATAATCACCGCAAAACTATATATAGTGACTGTAAAGAGCATATTGTTACATACGTTGACCGCCAGTGTATTTTTCTCGTTTCAAATTAAGCCATATTAATCGGAAAGGATGCAGTATGGACTACTACTAGTACTATTACTTCTTTGATGTGTCCCGTCAACTCGCCGAACGAGGAGAAGCTTGCTTACTACGCCTCTCCCTCGCCCACACGCGCGGTGGTTCGTAGGACAAGGAGAGGGTTTTGACTACATCGCCCTCTCCCTCTCCCTCGCCCTTGCACTCGCCCTCGCGGTGGATGTACAACGGTTCAATCGGTGTCAGATTGCTAGAAGCATATTGTACTGTAGTATCATCATTGTGGACCTTTCGAAGAGGCGAAGAGCCAAGTGCAAGGTTCACACGAGTATGAACTGTTGAACCTCCCGAAGAGGCAAAGAGCCAAGCGCAAGGTTTTATAGGAGTTGTCGTCCTAGTAGGAGTGTACTACAACTATAGCGAACGATGCTACTGTATGATGCCGCCACGTCACGTATATCCAAAGTTGTGCCACCTTTTTTTTCTAAAAGAGCATGTTGGAGCCCGTGCAACAATCACACAAGTTGCACGTACACATAACACATTTACTAGTAATAAATTCTAAAGGACAAATGCCACTATGCAACACAAGTTCATCTCCAATTCATGTGATAAATTTGTGCACGACTAGTCCACATATATTCACAGCGCTACCGTTCACAATTACCGTACTCCACTTACACATTATAGATGGGCTACATGTCCTCCTCCAGGTTCCAGTCCCAGGTGTTCTTCATGGATGGCACGATCCATAGCGGTGGGCAACGGGAATCATTGTTGCAGCTTTCTAGTCCGGTTCCACACGATGGAGACTCATCCAAGCTGAAGCGGCATAAATCAGGGATAGCGTGGCCCAGCATGTCGTTCATTCGGCGGTGCGCAATGAAGACACAACCATGCTTCATGAACGGCAGGCCTTCCGTGTCGTGCACGGAAGGTGGCATCCGCTTCACAATGGGGTAGCTGTCCCCGATGAAAAGCGAGTACTCTCCAAAAGTGTTCCTCGGCACCCACGTAGCATCACGAGGGTCGAACTCGGCGCCGTTCATCTGGTACATGCGGTATCCCAGATCTGGACACATGGTGATGTACATAGTCAAGATCCATGCATAATAATGTTGTGCTCAAATATGGCGGTGAGTAATACTGTGCAGCAAATAGTACTACTCCGGTATAGAGGAAGTAAAATAACCGGCTTATTATATATAGCCACACTCTTGGCTACATGGATGAGATAGTAAGACATGGAAAAACAAAAATGGTGGCAGCTAGTGGGTTCAAGTCTTCAAGGCCCTATCTAGCTATACGCGTCCTCCAAGGTAAAAAGTACTCCTACTAGTACTACTAAGTATACTACTAGTACAACAATGAAAGAGAAGGCGAGAGGGTTAAAAAATGGAATACCTGGGTAGATGGTGACGGTCCAATCGTGGTAGATTGTGTGACCATGTTGCACATCAGTGGTACCATGGGTAACGACTGCTAAGATAGTTGATCCCGATATGCCAAAGTCAGCTACAAGGTTCCAGGTTAGACCGAATCGCGGATGCAAATGCACATCCAGGATCGACGATCTTATTTTGATCGGGGGATGACTGGTCCCTGCAAAATAATGGAGTACCGTTAGGGATGCAAAATGATGGTTTGTGCATTCCGTTTGTAATCTCCCGTACCGTAGGATGTCAACCAGATGAAACAAGTTCCCTGGCTTGTCACCGCGAAGATGTGGCCTAGATGGCGCACGGCGTCTTCAAACGTGTAGGGGTACAAATCTGCCGCCGCCAACATGCGCTAGCCTCTGCCGTTACTTCCTCTTGCATTGATGGCAATCCTTATGTCGAACACCGTGATGAGATAGCAATCGTCGTAGCCGCATCACTTTGTCGGCAGGTCCGGAATTGCTATCTTCTTCAACCTCATGTAGGCATCATCATACGTATTCAAGACCAGCCAGTCCGGAAGGCCGATCCCAATGGTGGAGAAGGGGTCTACCGGAACGGCCGCACTGTTGTGGATGTTGTGCAAAATGATGGTGGTATCCGGCCGGAGGTATGCAAGCCAATCTTCGTTGGCACCGACCCAGACCTATATATAAGACGGTGGGTAACGGAGAAATTACGGGATGGAGATGGAATAACTAAGTACTACATGATCAAACTCCATTACTGACCTGCTCATTGGACAAAATCCGACTACCTCTCAACATCAGCAACTCTAGCGGAGTCAACGTGCAACCATGGCCAGGGAGCGGTGGACCGTTCAAAGGATTGTCCCATAGAAGAACCTTCTCCTCGAGGATGCATGGAAGACCAACAAGCATGGCCTTTTCTCAAGCCTGTTTAAGCAGCGTCTTGAAAACATTGGTGCAGGAAGCACCGAGTCTTGCGGCGGTGAGGACGTCGAAGCAGCATGCGATTTCTCCCATAGGATCGTCGTCCAAGGTCTCCCAGCCCCGACGAGGAGGAGAACCACCTGGCGAATCCATGGGAGCAGCGACGAACCGCCTTCTCTTCGGGGGAGGGGAACTGGCGAGGAGGAGATAAGAGCGTAGTAACCGCAGGGCCTCATCCCTTCCAACTGTAGATTGTTCCTCATCAAAGGGGTGAGGCTTTATTTACTAGTTCTAGTACTACCATTATGGAACGTTATGGGATTGCATTATACTGTAAACAATAGCACTAGTAAGAAATTTTTGGCACTAGGTATTAGTTTTTGGCGTGGATTAAGAAATTTTGGGTATATTTTTGCCATTTTTTGTACACACCAACTAGTGTCAAAAAACGTCTTACATTATGTGATGGAGGAGTACGTACTCGTACTGTAGCAGTACTAGTACTACTTTTCTCAACTAGTAGTGCGATGTACTGTACTTCTTGTCTAGTTATAGTATAGTGCACCAGTTTTGAACTCTTGAATCTCAGGGCCAAGGAGCTACAGTTGCAAGTGGAGGGTACTACTGTTCTCTAGAACCATCATTGTACTATAAATGCAGGGAAAGTACACCTGCGTAGTGGCCTAGTGGGTACTCTCGGTGCTCTATTCAGCCGCTCCTCTCACGTAGCTGGCCTACTCAGCCGCTCCTCTCACGCACACACTAGCAGCCTGTTTATCAGCGACGGTTACTGCGGGGCAGAACATTGAGTTATTTTATACAGCGAGACTAGGCTTTTTGCTTCCATTTGTGGAGGTGTAATGGATCTCGTCGAACTTTGTTAGTAGTTCCTTCTTTATGAAGAGATGAAGCAAAGCTTTTGCCTCCGTTTCAAAAAAAACACGTCAATAGGAATTTCTTTTATAGTAGAGCCGATAATGGAGTGAAGTCCATGCGTGCAACGCCACAAGCTATAGTAGAGCACTTTACGTCCAGAGCCATATTGCACAGTTCCCAATGCCCCGCCGGGCTTTTCCGGCTCCTCGGGCTTAATTGGGAGGCGCTAGTTTAAATATGCTACTAGCTGATGAGGAAGCTGCAAGTGAGCTACGACTAGGGCGAGCACGCGAGCCACGGGATGCTAGGAAGGAAAACCCGTTCATGTGGCTAGGCTATCCAGTGCACCCAGATTGTGGGGCCGCACGTCCGTTTGACTTCAAAACTCAAACTACCCATGTAAAATATTGGCTCGCAGCGAAATGGAGTAGTACTATTTAAAAAAAAGAGGTCGTCGTGCATTCGGCCGGGATTGAACCCACAAAATGATAGGTATACACTTCCGCGACCACTAGTAGTACTCGTTGGAGTACAACACAACCTAGAATCGCCTTTTGTCGCTAGTAGTACGTACGTTGTTCCTTACAAGAAACCCCTATAATGCAAGAAACCACTAAAATGCCAAGAAACTACTACCACTTGCATACGTGGCAGACTTAAGATAAGACTACCTTATCAACCATTGTACATGCTCTTACCAACAAAAATCATCGAGTGACCTCCTACCTCCGGCCCGTCCACCTAGGGGGTGTTTGGTTCGTGGGCAAGGTTGGCTTGGCTAAGGATATACCTAACCACGTGGTTGGGGATATCCTCGTTCTCTTGTTTGGTTGCAAATTGAGAGGTGGTTAAGGTAACCAATTTTATGTTTGGTAAGAAGGATGGGAGATGGATATCTTGTAATCTAAGTTTTCTTTTTTTGTAAATCAACTAATTATACAAAACATATATACCACTGAATGCTCAAAAACACTATAGAAAAATGCATTGGATTTGTAACTTCATGGTCCAAACATATCCATGTGTACAACCAAAGGCGTACACTCCAATCTGACAAAAATAATATGAGCTATACATCGGCAGACCAATTCAAGGTCTGACCTTGCCATGTTATCTCACAGTCAGATACAAATATACTAGTCTGAAGAATGGTACCTCTAGGCAATTGCCTCGACAGCTCGACATGGTCCATGAACTCGGGATCGCCCGAGATGTGGAGGCAGTTGCCTCGTCGTCCGCATAGGCCGTGTCTACCTACTGGCCGTGGAGGCGGAAATGTAGGACAATAGGTCAGCAGTAGCTGTGGCCGGCGAGCGTGATGGTCCGTCCTACTCCACATGCACCATCGGACTTTGCTGTGCCGCCGCCGTACACATCAAATGTGTCGCCGCCAATCCAAATCGTAGCCGTGGTCACATCATGTTCTGTTCGGGAGGGGTTGTTTGGTTTGAGACTAAGTTTGCCAAAGCTTGCCACATCTAAGGTTAAGCAAGTTTGACCAACTTAGGTGTGTGTTTGGTTCAAGCCACATTTTAGGCAAGCCACACTATGGTCCCACATCACATACACACAAAATGTGTGGCAAGATTCCCTTAGGCTTGCCAACTTGTGGCTCTCATTTTGAAGAACTAACCTTAGGCAAGTTTGGCAACATTGTATGGCAAAGTGTGGCACTCCTAGGCCTAGAACCAAACAGCCCCAAAATGTTTCGCCGGCTCGGGGCATCGTGAGTGGGTGGTTGCCACCATCCGCCATAATTTCACGGCTCCCCTCAACCAGTTTTTGATGGAATATTCCCAGGTATCTTATTATCCTTAGCCATCTTCGCTCACAAACCAAACAAGTGGCATCCCCTCTAAAACTGGCTATCCCTATCCCTTGGGTGGTTATCCATTGAACCAAATGCCACCCTAGTCATCCTCGGCCATGGGACGCAGCTACCACCGTCGGTAGAAGGCGAGGTCAAAACCGCCGGCGGTGCGGAGCCCATGTTGCGGCAGCCCGGATGCCAGCTCCGTCCGACGCTCGCAGCCGCTAGCTAGCCAAGATAGCTTCGTCCAGCTGCTTGTCTGCAAGGTTTGCTAGCTAGATTGGCACGGCAGCGCGCTCGCGCGTGCCGCGCGAAGGCCAGCCATATGGCTCGAGCGAAGGCCAGCACGACGGCTTGCTCGCTCGTGAGTCACGCTCGAGCCAGCCTGCCAACCCGTGCGGAGGCCAGTGCGGCGTCCGGCCCGTCCGGCGGAGCGGCGGCCAACTCGCTCATCATCGGCGCCACCGACGAACATGCATCAGTACTGTTTGAAGTAATGTTCAGGAAAAATAATGATTTGAGGGGGAATAACAGGATAGAAGGTCAAATGTGGGTCCCACGTGTCAACGGTCAAACAAAATGTGTTGGTTTAAGCTGCCTCGTTAGCACAGACGTGTGGGCCAACCCTGTCATAAATGGGTTTAAACGAACCTAATTGGTAGGAGTACTAGGTAGTAGTTTTTGGCGTGGATTAAGAAATTTTGGGTATGTTTTCGCTATTTTTTGTACAATAGATTCTTCCTAGGGCTGGTTGAAAGTGGTAGTTTTTTGTTAAATACTCTACATATTGTAAGTAGGAGTGAAAGTTAAGCTTTGGAAGCCAATAAGCAAGGCTAGTTACATAGCGCATATGTGTACATGATTGAAAGTAAATATCAACCATGAGTGACTAATATCTTGATGGAAAACTCGAAACTATGGAATACCAGGAAAAAAATGCATGGTTGGAAATACTAGCAATGTTCATGTCTGTTGCAACGAATCATAATTAGAATAGTACTTATTCACAAACTTGGTACAAAACACTCTAATTTTGATATACATATGTCACTAGAGATATATTATGTTTCAATTAGAATATATTCCTTGGGCTGTTTTGGTGAGGTCACGGAGGGATGTGGTTGGTTTTAAGATACTAATTATGATTTTTTCTGCAAATTGGTAGACAAGTGGGATGTTGGTGAGAAAAGGTAACAACTACCTCACAATCATTAGATGTAGATCTAATGGTCAGAAACGACGGATGGCAGACACACCAGCATCACCAACTTAGTCTTGTTTAGGAGTACTAGCAAGATCCATGCATCGCACGGAACATCAAGATGCATTTTTTTATAAAACACTTGTTGTGATTGACCCTTGCGGGAGTAATCCCATGTGTAAAACTAATGATATCTCGAGAAATATGAGATAAGGTGAAGAGGAGTGGGGTGTGGTGGTGGTTGGTGGGGGACTGAGCAGAGGCATGGGGATTGACAACGCCGCCAACAGCCACCAGGCCAGATTGTTCCAGAGGCTTCCTTTCTTAATTGCTCAACAATGAGGTTTGTTGGAGATAAGGATGAACGAGGGAAGGCCTTGTCTGCAAATGTGGAGAGGGGTGCGGGTATCTTTTAGTTTAATTTCCATCCGTCAGATATAGATCGTACGGTCTATATTGCAAGATGGCACACGTACCATCATCACCAACTCGGTTTTTTATAAGAGAAGAAATATAAGTATGGAGATACAAACGTATTATCAATACTTGCTTCCGTAAACTAGCATCTACATTCTATTCAATGCCTCAGCATGTGGGGCCTTAGCACAATGACTTCTCGACTGTATAAAACAAAGATTTTCCCGTCGCCGACAAGGAGGGGGTGACTGCGGTGCGCTTTTTGGCTTGGTCTAGTCCTAGTAGTCATACTAGGTGGTCTAAGCACGTGTAGATTTATTCTTTTTCACGTCTCGTGTTCGCCGTACTGCCACGACTGTTGATGAATAGACGGTAAGTTATTCATGTGGAAACCGTTGTTGAGCGTGTTTGCGAGAGAGAGAGAGATAGTGTGCGTGTGTGATATGTTAGAGACTGAGGCAATGATAACAGATTCTTTGTGTCTATGTGTGTGGAGGATAGAGAGAGACATGTACATGGGGCTTTGTGCTGTGTAACATGGAGACACATATACATAATTAGAGAGTGAGTGTGTGAGATACACATGCGGACATGCATGGGGAGAGATGAGGATCCAGATAAATGGGTGTTTGTACGTGTCTGTGTGTGTTTGTGCACACGTTTGTGTGTGAGAGGGAGAGAGTGTATGTGGAGTAGAGAGACCACTGATGATGTAAACCTAGTATAAGGGAAGGGGGAATGGTGTGACATGTGTAGTAGCGGGATAGCGTGGGTGCAGGCAGGGGGAGCAGACTATTTGGAAGAGACATCAAGTGTGTGTGTGGGAGAGGGGTGTGAGAGCGAGAGAAAGAGAGAGCTAGAGACGAAGAGAGATAGAGAGGAAGATAGGGGGCGAGAGGGGTCGTTTGTGTCCATAAATGGCGTATAGATAGGGAGACAATGTTGATGTTGTCCGAAATTGGCCTATGAATGGAGACACATGGGAAGCGAGTCATCATGTGTGTGATAGGGACTTCGTGAGAGATCTAGAATATATGGTGTAGAGAACAATGTGCGGAATCGAGAACGATTATACATTAGGGAGCTATGCAAAGAGTCACGACATATATGTATACAGGGAAGGAGCTGGGGCAGGTCCGCATGTTGGAGAGATAGAAAGAGGAGAGTGGTGCACAAGGAGACAAAGTGTGCTTGTTTGCAGTGGGGGTGGTGTGTGAGGTGAGTGCGCGAGAACCACATAACTAGGGAGATAGACGTTTGGGGCGACGTTTTGTGTGTATGGGAAATATACACTCTACATAGTGCGTGTTCTTGGGTAAGAGAGATAGCGGGAGACCTAGAGAGTGAGGGAAGAGATGTGTGCATGCCCGAGAGACAAAGTGATAGAGATCTATGTTGGGGTCCAGACTTTAGAAGAGAGAGGGGTGTTAATGTGCTCGTGTGTTGGTGTTTGGGGCAGAGAACGACTTC
>NC_041383.1:703579621-703605940 GCF_002162155.2 Triticum dicoccoides
ATTGTGCACTCATGGTTGATCAATATGTTTCACAGTTTGTACTATGAGATAACGATACTTTTGAACATGCGTGATATACCTTGATGTACCAGAATTACAAACCTAAGATTGGAATTTTGGAATTCGACTCCATCATTAGCTTTTGTAATTCATTTAAACGGAGGTACATTTTTTAAGCCGGGATTTCGTGATTTGAAATTCGTATATCAAACCTAGAGATATACACATACGGGCCTGTTCAAACTTTATAATCACCCACTTTATTCATACACATATGCATTTTTGCTTTTGTGATCATATTTAGGATAAACACATTTGGAATTTCATTTGAATTGGACCGTATGATGGTATTTGCTTGTAGTAGCTCAATGATCCATATTTGAATTGAATGGACAATCTAAGTTTCGAGTTGGAGACACTGATTTTCAAAACTTGCACATTTTTTTGCGTGCAAAACAAACATATTGTCGGCCATGATATCATAGTCGGCCGTACGAGAGCAGAATACTTATAATTTTAGGCGCCAAAAGCTTTCAAACTTCCCGCTGACATTGAAATATCACGCACCCGAAAGTTTAGCCCTGCGATATTCCTGTTTTACCCCTGCCACATGAACGGAAAAGGGCTGCTTTGGTAACTCCATTGTTTTCCCCTCTTTGCCCCCAACATTCTTCCCCAGAGCCCCTCCTCTTCACCTCCCCGACCCCCCCAACCACGACAAGCCGCCGAATCTAGTCCTCCGCCGCAGCGGTGGACCTCACACCCCGCCAGATCTACCTTCCGCACCTTGGAACCCCCAACTGCCAACTCACCACTTCACAGGAGCCGCTTCAGCGACTCGCTTGTCCACCGCTCCATATCTCCTTGACCGCCATCATGGTCCACCGCATCGGATCTGCTTAACCGGCGCCCTCGTCCAGCACAGCGTAGGCCCTTCACTGACTCCCTCGTCCGCCCCTTCGTTGGCCCTTCATACAAGCCCTCGTCCGTCGCAACAGATCCGCCTCACCGAAAGCACTGTACAACGCGCCCGCCGAAGCCTTCGTCCACTGCACCGGACCCGCACCACAGACGCCATATTCAACTCCACCGGCCCTGCTTTACCGACGCTGCAGCGTCATCAGGTTATTTCGATTTGTATTCCTTCGTTTTTTCTCTTTATCGTGCAACTGTTCACTTACCACAGATGAGCTTTCTTGTATGTCGACAGGCGCCGCAGCCGTAGCATCGGAGCCGCTTCAGCGACGGCGACAGCCGGCCCAAACTCAACCGCAACACGAGCACCATCGACGATCCTTAGCTATCAAGTATGACAACGATACGCATACGCCGCCGAGAATCAGGTACTATTATCCAACTGCCGGCACCTACGTTCACTTTCCTAGCATAAGCACCGCACCTTTGAATTTCTTCAGGGCATCATTCAGTTTTTCATGAGACGCGTTATCCTGCTTGCACCTGTAGGGCCATACTTCTGGCAGTGAACATGTTAGATGTGCTAAATTACATACTAGTGCACATATAGTTAATATGCTTTAGTTTTGTTCTGATGCCACCTGTTGGTTCCATCAGACTGCTTAGTGTTCTCTATGCTTAATTACACATGAGCAAACTAGCATGTGGTTCCGCTGCTTTTTGTTTGTTTTACCCTACATTTTCTGATGCTAGCTATTACATCACTGCTCTGAGCCTATGTTCATTACTTGTTTGTGTGTTCTTGGTCTTCCCAAGTTGCATGACTAATTTGATGCTTCTATTAATTATGGAGCTGCCAACCCCATCAAGCAAAATATTTGTTCTTTTGGGGCTGGCACCTCGAACAAGCATAAAAATAGAGGGAAGCAGATATATTGTCATGTATGCACACACCCTTCTTTCATTAGTTTAGATGAACCATTGATGATCAATTCGGACCAGTGCATGCGATTAAATTAATTTTACCTAAATAGAGGGTACAGAATAAACTACAACAACTAGATTTGCAACCACGGGATGCTGACGATATCTTCAAAGAACATTGCAACAGCAGCGAGGCTTCACAGCAACATATGGTAAGCCAGTGTGTTTTAGTACATGTGAAATGTAATGCGAGTGGGCTGCTTTCTTGGCTTGTGCCCTCAACCTGTAATCCTACCGAATTACAAATAGTTCAGTTGTCTGCTTTGCTGTATTGCTTGATTCGAATGCTTGTTTGTTGTTGCACTATACCTGAGTTGGCCAATATGTCAGCAGTGCCTGTTGTACTATCGTAAAGAAATGCATGCCTATTTCATTTGAGTCCTTAACTTTTCCTCTCAACTTCATCACAAGACTGTCTTCGTAGTTTATATGAGGCCACACTGTTAAGTGCTTTCTCAGATTATTTCAACTGCTTAGATGCCTTGGCAACTTAAATATAGCGGTGGTACACTCCCTTCAACTAGGGATGTCAACTGGGTCCCGTTTAATCCTGATTAATGTCCACTAGTGGTATGATAGTTCAAAAGAGTTTTTGTTTTTTGAGGAAAATGAACTAGGGAGGTAGCAAAAAGTAACTAGATGGGACTGGCGGATGTCGTTTATTTGCCACTTACAATCCTAGTTTCATCTTACCATTTTAATTTCTTTTCGGCTGATGCTGCTTCGAACCATTTAAATATAGTTTGCCATGCTCGGCAATAATTCGTCCGTCGTTTACCATGTAAGCTTACTGCCTGGATCATACGATAACTATCTCTTACTTATGTCCAGCGGAAACCTTCAGGATGCCGTTCACACTAGGACACAATGTACAACCCCAGAATCTATTTGTGGAAGCAGTGCACCATCCATGTTACCAGATGGTAGCAGTTCAGAGGCAACACCACCAGAGAGCAGTCTGAGCACAAATATTATAGTGCTTGAGGCTCTACTAGAGGCAGAAAGAGATGGTGTGGCTGCCATGAATGAGGTAATCTTTATCTTGAGGCTGGAAATTACGGAATTAGCGACACGCATTATGCAAGCAACCCAAGAATTGGAGGAAGTAAGAATGTTGCATTTGAAGACGGAGGAGGTCCTACTGTTTCTGCTATCTGAAGCCCAAGGTAATCCCAGTTCTTCTTTAGATACCAGTTGAAATTGTCATTAGATTATTGTACTTGTATGTTGTGTCATGTCTCTGAATGTATTATGTTGCAAGACCCCCTATGTTGTCCATGTGTTGTAATGATCCGGATTTTTTAGGTGAGGTAATCCTCAGTACTTGTATGATTGACATAAGGTGAACTGTTTTTCGTGTGAGCATATTGTATTGGATGAAATAACTGTTTGACTCAGAGTGTATCCAACCTACTGAATTCGAAGATCATGACATTTCTAAATCATAATCATATATAAAGGTGGAATAAATCTTTGTTGTGGTTTTGAAGAAATAAATAACAAAACGTATAATTATCTATGGATATTCGTAATCAAATACAAATTGGATTTGAATTTAGTTTGCGAGGGCCCAGGGCAAACATGAATGCTAATTCTCCCAAGTTTTGAACGAAGCGGCTAAACACCCACTATAATTTGTGGGCTGCCCAAAGCAAGTGTTTGCGAGATGGAAATTACTGTCTACCCCTGACACTTGACATCCTTATCGACCGGATTTACGCTGCTGTCGATAGGGGTAGACTAGTAACTTCAATCAGATGTGACACGACGGCCTCTGAGCCGATTCAAACACGGTGGGCGCCAAACGTCGGCGGCAAAACACATTTGATTCAAGCTCGTCCGAAAGACATGTGTCTCTTCCTCCATTTCCCCATTCATACACGATGGGCGGCAAAACAAACTCTCCTCGTCCGAAATCGATGTAGGCTAATATTTTAAATAGGGGCAGATGTGTAACTAACATCAGACGTGACACAACCGCCCTACCTGTTAGCCCCGTTCATACACCATGGGTGCCAACCATGGGCGGCAAAACACCCTCTCCTCGCTCGAAATAGTTACCGGCAAATATTTGGGAGATGCGAAATTACCGTCCTATCCCCAATCGACGCGATGTTCGAAATTTTAAACGGGGGATAACTTCGTAACTTTCCCCCATTTCAGAGAAGCGCGTCCCAAAGTTTGAGATACCCCCCTCCCCCCATTTCCCCATTCATACACCATCGGCGGCATGACAACCTCCGCACTGCGGCCAGCCTCCTCCGTCCGCCACCCCATCCTCCACCTTGCTGGAGCCACTACCCCTACCCCGTCGTCCACTGCAAGAGATGGACATCTCTCATCCACGGCGCCGGACCAGGATCCTTTCATCGCCTCCTCTCGCTTCATCGGCTCCGTCGTCCACCTTGCCATTGCCGCTCCTACGACCGCCTCGTCCATGGCAACAAGATATATCCCCCGACCCGGCCGTCTGTCGTATAAAGTCTTCTTCCCCGCCGCCGACAGCCATCACACCTGCATCACCCTCAATGTATCAGCATAGGCCTACACGGCGTCGCAAGAGAGGTGGTACTCTTCCATATGTGCTTAAGTTATTGATCTCACCCGCAAAATAGATCGTAATTTGTTTACTGTACTTTTCTTGTCCGTACCAAATCGTAGTGGCTAGTTGAAAGCAAACATTGGTTGCGAAGTAGCTTTGTACGGTTTGCACCTTCAGATCCGCCATGGGACGGGCACTATACTCGTAAAGCTTATGGTTTTCCCCCCTTTATATTCACTACCATCATCGTAGGTGCTTCGTGTCGTGCTAGCACTGCTCCTCAAGACCTCAACCCAAAGCTTACGTGTTGAAATACGAATATGATATGATGCTCATATCACTAAAACAGAGAATGTTTAATTGGTCACCTAATGTTCCTATATTCGTTTCGAAAAGCATGTGCGCCACCCACTGGTCTAGCTAGCTCCACTTTCCTGATTTTTCTCTTGATGCTTAGGGTTTTCCCCTTTTATCTACTATACTATGATCTGCGTAGGTGCTTTCAGTCGTACTAGCATTACACCACCTTTCAAGCTAAATAACACGCACTCAAAATTTGAAAGCTTAGTTGTTCAAATATGATTGTGATATGATACTGATATTAGTTAACCGACACATTTAATTGGTTAGCTAAAGGTCCCACTTGAGTTTCTAAATGCATGTCGCGACATATAGAGAGACAGCATAATTGCATTTCTTTGTCACTTGTTGACCATACTTTCTTGTTCATACCAAATCTTAGTTGTTATTTCAAAGCAAACATCGGTTGCTAACTACCCTTTGCACAGTTGCAGCTTCAGATCTGCCATCCCACTGCCACGGTCAACACTATACTCATCATGCTTATATTTTCCCCATTTTATGATGACCACAATTAGCCTACGTGGTTCGTGTCGTAATAGCACTGCTCCACCCATCGAGCTAAACAAGCTTAGTTGTACAAATTCATATATGATATTATTGCTGATATTAGTAAAACTGAGAGATGTTTAATTGGTTAGCTAAATGTTCCTACTTTAGTTTCGAAATGCATGTGAGCCACATATGGAGAGACCGGAAAGAATAGTATTTCTCTGTGCGCTCTGGTTCATCATGGGTGGCCAACCGACATTGTATTGAAAGACTTGTAATATCTTCAATCTGCTTGCTCTTCTGCTCTTCTTTAAGATGATACTCTTCTCTTGCGGTCGACCGACCAGGTCGAGTTGTTCTCCCTTAGTATATTTTTAATCTGTCAGGTTAGGTCGACTTGTTCTTCTTTACTATATGTTGAAGCTGTCATCTGCGAAGTGTCATCACTTCTGGAGCTCTCATATTTTGAGTAGTAGGCCACATTATATTAATGCACACAACAAATTACAGCATGCATGGCATCTTTTAAAAGAATTGCAGAGATAACACAAAGGGGTTTACAGGGAGGCAATATTGGATTAGAATCACTTCTGCATTACAAAGAAAATCTCACTTGTTTTTATGTTTTCATGCATGTCAGATATTGAACATTATCAAAATGAATATGAGAATGGGCAATGAGAGGAATATTGCGGAACGATCCACTGGCTAACAAACTTGGCCTGGTGGAGGATGGCCTATCTTATTCACCCATCAAGGTGCTTGCTCTAACTTTGCAAAGTTGTATTGGTCGCACATATTTTGCATCTGACCTCTTGCATTACTTCCACTTTGTTACACCATCTGCTTAATTTAAGCATCATATATGAGTATATGCCATACCTATCCATTTTCTGTACCTTTTCCATGTGTCGTCACACTATGTTTTTCCAGTCAAATGTTGTTCTTTCGTAATAGATGTCCAAAAGGAAGAGGGTGAGTGCAGATCCTCAAGCAGTACAAACTAGGTATTTGGAAAAGGTAGTGATACCTGTTAAATCAGATAGATCAGCAGCCACAGAAAACACAGGCCCAACTGTACCACACTTTACCCCTACTCCAGTGGCCAAGCGCCTATTAGAACTGCTGGGAGCTCAGCGTCAGGTACTGTCTATGATATCAATTCAAAATTTGAACTCCTAAATTTCTGCTTGTGCCTTACCTTCTCTCTTGTATGAAAACTAATTTCAGATGAATCTCCTTGCTCAAAGGATCATACGATCTCAAAACAATAATGGGCTCTGCATTGCTCTTGTCAGTACCTCTCTCCCTTTTGCCCCTGTACTTAATTAATTGCTATTTGATTATGTATCATCAGTTTGCACCTGAGCTTCATCATCCTCTGTTTCTTCCAATATTATTTGATCTATATTTACTCTTTGCAAAATGTAGAATAATGGCAATGCTTATAAAGAATTTTCTTTGGGGAATTTATTGAATTATCCTTCCATCAACATGGAGAAGGGTTTTGTCCAGCCCGTGTTAACATGTAATGTAAGTTCATCCTTCTCAAGCCTTCAAACTTTGTTGTAGTATAGATTTGGATAGGCATCATTTCCTCCACTGCTGTTTGCTTTGCTGTTTACATCTGATTGGATGTTTGCAACAACTACCAGTTTCAAATTGTAGTTGTAAAAACATGTTCCTTATGCAGAACAGATCCATTTATTTGCTAATATAATTGTGAAACCTGTTACGTGTCTCCTTATTTCTCTTTCAGAGTCATATCTCTTACGCCAGGCAGAACTTTAGGGAAGATAGTGAGCCAAACCATCTTGAGGACAGCGAGATGACCCCAAGGTCCTGTCTTGATGAAGACAGTGAGTTGAAGCTACTCACCAGCAGGTGTGAGACAACCTCTATGCAGTCACTGCCTCAATCAGTTCGACTTCTTCAGTCTCGACTTAAAGCGGAAAGGCTTGCTTCAGCTCAACTCCGACTTGAAGTTAAAGATGCAATGAAGATGTCAGAGGACTGCCATGCACACCATCATGCCTTAAATCTAGTGTTGATGCATCTATCGTTGACACAACTGAGGTCTACTTAGCTTCTTTAGCTGTTTGGCGGGCCTGACCTGGCCAGGCCTAGTGCCTTCTGAAGTGCTCTTAGTTATGTATATTCTTTTGTCGGCGCGTTTATTTGCACTGGTGGCGAACTTTGATGCCCAGTGGATGTAATATGTGTGATAGCCGTGATAGCCTAACGTAAGTTGCTTGCTTATTTATTTCCTTGTTGTCTTGTTTATTTGTTTGCTTGTAGTCATAGCAGTTCTTTTTCCGCGGTTTGCTAGTGGCTGCAATAACCTATTTTTTAAAACTAGGCCACAATAACCATGGGCTAATATTTACTGTAGTGACACTGGGCCTCCTACGGGCCGTAGAAACAGTGGGCCTTCTACGGGCCGTAGAAACAATGGGCCTTCTACGGGCCGTAGGATCGATTGGCCAAACATGGGCCAATAACAGGCCGCAATATGGCCGTAAACGGGCTAGAGTTGGAATCGTCCGTTCATGGGCCGACCATAACGGGCCATCATTAATAGGCCGTATTTGATGACGCTATGAAAACGGCCCAGCGTATTAATGGACCACAAACGGGCTGACTGTAACCACAGGCTGAATTTGTCCTACAAGCAGAAAATGACAGTAACGGGCCGTAAGTAAACCAATACTGGAAATGAACCCAAGAATAAATGGGCTCTAAGAAGGCCGAAAGATAACATGGGCTGGAAATGGCCCAACGAAATAATGGGCCGTTAATGGGTATAAAGTGAGACACTATTCATTACGGGCCAGTTTCACCACGGGCCGTTAATGGGTGTAAAGTGATACACTGTTCATTATGGGCCAGTTTCACCACGGGCCGTTAATAGGCCAAGAGTTACATAGGGCCTCATATGGGCCGAAAGGCGTCATGGGCCATACATGGGCCAGAAGTGAAAACGGGCTGGAATCATATTGGATGTCCCAGATGATGCTACTGGGCCTAATTCGGATAGGGCGTAACGGGCCTTGTGTTAGCGGGCTGTAAGTGGGCTATATGCGAATACGCCGTTAACAGGCTTTACATGGGCCGGCCCACCATCTTTCGACCAAGTCAAACGGGCCGGCCTTTTCACAGGAATGGGCCTCTGTTGGGCCATGCCACGTGTCGACGTATCATAGGCGCCTTCTGTCCAATGAGTGGATGACATCTGTCCCAACGATGAGCCGACACGTGTTTCCTCCAGCCAATGATGATTTTACACATGGAAAATCCCCATTGGTCGGGGCTGTTAACGGGTTATCGGATCCAAAGCCCGACCCGATAGCTTAACGGCGTTCCGTTACGGTGGATGCCATGTGTCGGTCACCCTTGACAAAAGCACTTCTGTGACGCGCGATTTATCATCATGGAAGTGGACACTTCCGTGATGGTAATTTTGGTAATGTCATGGAACACTTCTACGACAGCACAGGTATGACTATCTTGATCCTGTCATAAATTTGTCATGGATGTACATGCATGACAGAAAACGTGACCTACTGTGACAAACACGTATCATCACGGAAGTGTATTTTTTTGTAGTGCAGGCGGCCCCGCCGGCGCTGGTTTGGTTTTGGCGGCTGGAGTAAGATAGGACTGAAGAAACACAACAGACTATAAAAGCAGCAGGAGTACTTAACAACCTTAACTGAAACCAGCAGGGGCACTTAACAACCAAAGCTGAAAGCAGTATGAGTACTTATACAGGTTCAACCGTACAAAGCACACCTCGAACAATGCTACTTTGCCTACAGTTAACCAAGGGTGAGGCCGCCAAGCCCCAGGACAAGGCCCAAGCGCCACCCCACGCATCCACAACCTTCTGAAAGTGGCTTCATGTTGCACTGTGGTCAATAAACAAGATATTCGCTTTAGAGCCATGGAAAAGCATGAACATAATCTTCTGTCCTATTCTCCAAGATGGACGGGCCTCATTATTTGAGACCACCCATGAATAAGTATCTTTTCACCTCCAATGGGAATGAAGTAGGTCGACATAAACATCATGTTGTGACCAAGCGCAAGTCTGACCCGACCATGGTCAGGCATCTATATAGGAACAATAGAACTGGGCAGTTTCTGTTTCAAGAAGATCACAAGTGTAAAACTGTGTATAAGCAATAGTTTATGAACAACATATATAACAGAAAACAGCTCGTACCATAAGTTTCTCGACACAGTTGGACCTGTTCAATGAGTGCAGTAGTGGCACACATATCCCACGTGGCCTTCCACCATTGAAACGCCCCACAAGGACCTCAAGACGATCAATAAAGTGTAGGAACTTGTGGATGTCGTCCCAGTCAACTTCAGTGCCATCAGTAACAACCGAGTTATTACAGAATAACAAATGAGTAGCCTGCTTAACTCTAAAAAAACCTACACGTGCCACCAATTATAAGAAAATATTAGTTAGAAGTAGCATCTTCGTGAGAGATTTGTTGCTACTTCTAAAGTTAAATTGTGATTAGTTAGACAGAATAGGTGGATTAAGAAGTAATCGAGGCAACAAGCAAGAACCAGATATAAAACTAACATGGATGAACAGTTGGAACGATGTCGGGGTGGAAGATTGCAGTGAAGATGAGACCAGGTTCTGCTATTTCCATCAACATTCGTGCGCCAACTTTCAGTCCGTAACACTTGAGAAAGTTTATCCAAGTTCGGCCATAAAAAAAGCAGCGATCTTCTTGGTTCATCAACCCAACTCGGAACTTATATCCATGGCTTGTCTTCACTGTGACCATTAAACTGGTGTATTCAGTTATGCCAAGGCCGAGCATCTTGAGTACATGTGTTCTGGCAGAGCAAATAATGCACTACAGGAAAAATAATATGAGAACACAATGTATTCCCTATCCAAATCTAGAAATAACTTCCTCCTTCGCATCAGTGTTGACCATCGTAGTAGTAGTACCTTTTATCCAAACATAGCAATCCAAATTTCCAAATTAGTCAACAACATGTTCAAAAAAACCCCACCCTCTCGGATAGAAAAGAAGATTCTAGGAATATACTGTGCGCGTTTTAAAATCCTGTGTTAGGATGAGAAGGAACAAGTGTGGCGTCTCACCGAGGGTGCAGAAACCTGTAGGGTCCTCGCACTTTGGGCACTACAAATGAAACACACTAGATTTAGTAGGAAGAAAAATGCATCAACGACGGCGGCTGCCATCCTAGGATTACCTGCGACCAAAGGGACTTGGATTTATCGGGGATGGATGAAGAATTCGTACCTGGTTCTCCATGAGAAAACACTATGCAACCGTCGAGAGGGGGTTTTCTCTGAACAAGCAGATGAGGGAGAAGGGGATTCGGGCCTAGTGAAATATTGCCGCTTCATCTTATTGCTAAAGCTGGAAGGGGGGGGGGTTGTGATTTGTCGGCTCATTGGGCATTAATGCGGTGCTACGACCAGGATGTGTCTACCATGCAGTTGTGCACTCTAATTTGTGCATATGGCATGTGGACCCCGTTGCCGGATGCCCCACATATCAGCGTAAGTAAGTAGAAAGACATGAGTAACTAGTTACACATAAATATATTTTTGAGAGAGAGATACTCCCTCTGTAAAGAAATATACAAATCTTTTATATCACAACTTTATACATAAGAAAAATCAAGGGGAATATATATAACATATATAATTATAAAAAACAGAGTTGTTTTTAACACAGTATAGAGGAGTTGGTGATGATGGTGTGCCTGCCATCCTGCAATATAGGCCATCCGATTTATATCTGACGGATAGGAAGGAAACTATGGCAATTTTGTAAAAAGGTACCCACACACCTCTCCACATTTGCAAATAAGGCCTTCCCTCGTCCATCCTTTTCTCTCACAAGATAAAATACTCATACAAATGCATCTTGATGTTACGTGCAACGCACGGGCATTATGGGGGTTTAGCTGAGAATATAATACTCAGACAAGCTCACGGTTCTAGACTTTGGGACGCAGGCCCACCCTGCATGTTTGGGGGGCCATGTGTTTTACCTCAGCACTTTTCATATTGCAAGCGATCGGTACGACGTTGGTATTAGATGCTGTCGCAAGGCGAATGCACAAAATTGAATAAAGCACGACAACTGTTGGAATGAAATCGAACAACAGTTCCTAACCAGCAATGAGAGTTGCAATTCTATCAACAATATACAATGTGATAAATAATACTATCGTACTACTTATACACACAAGGCACTTGTTTCACCATGCCACATTATTACATCAAAATCTCTCGGAGGATAGATCAGTTTGTCAGTTGCGTGCTGCTACTGAAGAATTTCAAAGTTGATTTGGACCAGCTCTCCTTGCCGAGAAAGTTCAATTTTGACATCATCCCCTACCGCAAGATATGATTTAGATTTGAACCTTGACCATCCTTTAGCATCAATCATCATGCGACCATCCTTTGTACTTATGGTATATTGAGCAGGTTCATTCACACCAAGGCTGCGCATGGTAAGAGAAACTTGGCCGCGGTCGCCCGGATTGTTGAACGACTCCCTCGTTGCTCTAGGAATTCTCTGTTTGCAAACAAGAAGACATACCTAAATAGTTAGATCAACACAGTGAATCATGTGAAACAACATGGAAAGAAAAAAGAACGAAGCACTTGGGCGACCAATGCTTACCAAGAAGGTGGACATGTCGGGTTTTGTAAGGACTTTGGTATATGAAGTGCGAACTGCAGCCCAGTCTGTTGCCGGTGCAACTGCTCGTTCGGTTGCCGCTGCACGGGCCGGAGCAGATGCAAGTGCAAGTGTTGGTGCAGGTGCCGAAGCCGCCGCTGCTGCCGGAGATGGTGCTCCTTGTAGAGCTGGTGCCGGTGTCGGAGCAGGTGCCGGTGTCGATGCCCGATCCTCCGATAGATCAGCCTGATCCGCTGACGCGGTCGGTGCCCAATCCCTGCTGGATCAGACTGAGCTGCTGCCGCTGTCAGTGCTAGAGCCACTGCCAGTGCTCGATCCATTGCTGAAGGTGGTACCGATGTGCGAGACAGCAGCAATCGTGTCTAGTCTGCTATGATCAGCTTTTTAACTTGACTAGGATCCGTGACCGTGATCTAGTTTTTTTCTTCATTTCTTTTAAACGCGAGAGGGACTAACTGTGGCGTTTTTGTTAAACGAAACTGGAGTTCATCATAGGGATTCAACTTGTAGTCAGACAACAGACTGATGCAATTTTTTCCAGTAATATAAGTGATGGACAGTGCCTTTGTTACTGACAGGACATAAGAAGTGAAACCTGCAAAAATAGCCATCGTAGAGCAAACCAAACAGTTTATTCTGTGATGAATGTCACATGGCAAAACCTACATCATAAAATTGCAGGAAAAGAAAGAAAACATGACATTAAATCAATAAGATTTAGACAATAAATCAATAAGATTTACTAGATGTGACACGAGGGAATCCTTACCAGGAAATCACTATGTTGAAGTACTAAACAAAAGATTGATCGTCCAACTACGGGTGGCATGCAGGGCCCCCGCCTACTCCCACAAGCAGGACAGTCCAAAGGTCGTGACAAATCGTATGGACCGAACATCCATGGGACTGGAAATCCTGGTGGGTGCGATAAACCCTGCAATGCATACAGATACTGGACTATAACCATAATTGATAAACCGTCCTCACAAAAAAGATGATCTGGATACTTCAAAATATACAAACTGAATTGAGTGGACAAACATTAACATAGACCATTCTCAAAACTGACCACACACCAAAAGCGGCAGTACTAATAAACAATACAGGGTTCACAAACACAAATCAAGTACTGAACAATAGTACTTACTACAGACAAGCAAAGTTGCACTAATTAAACTCTGCAGACTATTTCTTGCCACCGACCTACGGGATGAACCACACATAACTGACTAGGCCATGGACTTCGTGAGAGATGTTTACATGCACCATCACCATCTCGTCAACCTTGGAGAACCTAATAGGGTGGTCTTTCCACTCATAAACATGATGATGAAGACAGGCCGCATCAGATTTGTTGGGAAGCTTTACAAGAACCACACCCTTCATAATCAAAGGCACAACCAGGAAATTGTTGTGGTCAAGTACAACCTTGAGAACACGCCTGACAACAATGCTACAGGAAAACACTAGTTCAGGACACGTGGCGACAAGGACACAACAATTATATAGTTTTGGAGTAGAACTCATCCTTAGGTCTTCTAGTTCACACGACATGACTTTGAGAACTTCATCTCCACCGCGGACCTGGTTCTAATTCAAACAGAAACCATATTTTATTACTACCTCTGTTCAGAAATATCAGATGATTTTCGATATTATACTCCATATATGACTACATATACGCACAGAAATGAGTGAACAAAGACACTAGAACATGTCTTCAAAGGCATGAGAGCAGAGGGATTACTTGCAATATCCATAACACAAGTTACTGAGGCAAATATACCCTCTTCAAAGGTAGCATTGATGTTCACAAAGTACTCCCTCCGTCCCAAAATTCTTGTCTTAGATTTGTCTAGATACAGATGTATCAACTCACATTTTAGTATAAGATACATCCGTATCTAGACAAATCCAAGACAAGAAATTTGGGACAGAGGTAGTAGTTGAAAGTAATCTATAAGAAATCAGTGTCAACCTCTCGCATGTTTTGGTCAAAAGAGGAATTTAGAACCGTCATTTGGAACACTAAAATCACATGCAAGATCACCCAGAAAGTTGTACTACTAGTACTAGTACTGCGTGTTATATGACAAAACACGATCAAGATCGAGAAAAAGATCGTCAAGAAGAGATATTACCTAGACTTGTTTAATGAGGGATCCCGGAGAGGGGGGCTTGGACAGGGCAATGGCTTTGAGCTTGTCTGTGGTAGTCTCGGCGGGGTGCTTGCGCTTCTTCATACCATGAGCCTCGACGGTTTTGGCCAGAGCCATAGACATCACGTCGGCCGGTGCTCCAGCGTCCATCCAAGAGAGGAGGATGAGAGAGAAGAGTGCAATGAGGAACAAGATGAGGGAGAAGCGAAGCGAGTGGGGGTTTTCTTCAAGAGAGGAAGCTGAGAGAGAAGATTGAAATGATGGTTCCTTCGTCCGTCCAACTTACTGATGGAAAGGAAGGGGTTTTGTGATTTGACGACTCATTGGGCATTACTGCGGCGCTTCGATCGGGGTAGTCTACCGTCACTCTACTATTGAGTAATTTAGTGCATGGCTGGTGGACCGAGATGCTGGCTGTCCCACACGTCGGTGAAAGTGAGTAATCACTACTGGAATCAGCTTATTTGCCGTCTGCCAGTTCTTTGCCGTCAGCTGGCGGACGGCAAAGAGGCACTTTGCCGTCTGCTTGCAAAAAATAGACGGCAAAGAACTGACAGACGGCAAAGATGCCAGTTGCCATCAGCCAATTATTTGCCGTCTGCCAGCAGATGGCAAAGAATCTTTACCATGTGCTGGCGGACGACAAAGAGGTGGGGCTATCTCTTTTTTTGCAGGTACAAAGAAAATCATTGACCCCAACCTCCTCTCTCTGTCTCCCCTCTCTCTGCACGGCCCCCACCTCCTCTCTCTCTCCCCCCTCTCTCTCTCCCACTCGTCTCTCCCTCTCCCTTACGCGAGCACCTACGGCGGCTGATTTCGGCGAGCTCCGACGGGATTCGACGCCGCCCAGCACACCCACGTGACCCTCCCGCCCCGCTCCTCCATCCCCTCCGACCAGATCTGACTCGCGCGTCCTCCAGCGACCACGCGTGACCCTCCCCTGCGGCTAGGGTTTCAGCCACCACATCGCCGGCGTGGCTCCGGTGTTGCTCCGGTGAGTCAGGTGAGTCTCTTCACTCCTCCTCGTCACATCCATCCCTCTCTTTCTCACCGCCGCGTCGCGTCTCCTCTCCCTCACAGATCCGTCACGCCGGGAAGCCATGGACGGGAAGGACGCCATGGACGGGAAGGACGCCATGGAGGACGCAGCTCCACCACTGCCCCAACGCCATCCAGGTCTGCCCCTTCTCCTCTCCTCCCCTCTTGGATTTCTTCTTTTCCTGCCTTGCATCCGTCCACTCAAGTTCTAAACCAAACAAGAAAAATTATCAATCTTGTTTTTGCTGCATATGCAATAATGGTTGAGGAGGACTTAGTTGTTCACTTCTATAATTGTGCCATAAATCGGTTTACTCTGCTTGAGGGCTGCCGCGGTTAGCTCGATTTGATAGGGTCCTTACTACATATGCTGCAGGGATTTAACTTGACTTGTTAATAATGAGTGTCAATCAATCAAACACAAGGAAACTATAAATGCTTACTATTTCGTATAGTGATCGTTGTGTTGTGTATAGGTAAAACTTGTGTTGTCCTTATCTACTTTGGAGGCATCATCATGTGTTGTCAATTTAGTTTCTGCCATGGTTTTGGTTTGGTCCTGCTTATGCCAAATCGATCATTCATTGCTTCTGAACACTCTACCTTTAATCTTTGCTTCTGTAAAACCGGCCTTTCTTCTATTGAATGGAGTGTCTGCTTGCTATGCGGGAAAAGTAGCTCATTCATCGCTGATTTGGCATGTGCAACCAAAGTGGACGGACCGCATTTAGGTCCGGTCGCCGTGAGGATCCTCTGGCGGTGCTGGATGTGCCGTGGCGCGGTGGTGCCCCCGGGTGGCGCCTCCGTGCTGCGGTGCCCCTGGTTGGCGCCTTCGTGCCCGTGCTCTCACTGGCGCCGCCATTGTGGTGCTCTCTGGCAAGCTCCGGCTTGTTGGATATATATGTGTTCATGACTATATATTGGTAACATGTGTTGGATATGTGTTCATGGATATGTGTTGGATATATATGTGTTCATGAGTATTGGTAATATGTGTTGGATATGCTATATTGGTCATACATATAGTCTGTGTTTGATTGTGTTTGATTTTCTGTGAAAATGAATTGATATAAGAAGAAACAGAATTAATGCCTATTTGGTTTCTTTGCCATCTGCCAACAGATGGCAAAGAGCCTGCAGCCTTTGCCGTCTGCTAGTAGATGGCAAAGAGCCGTGCCCTTTACCGTCTGCCAGCAGATGGTAAAGAGTCGTGCCCTTTGCCGTCCGCCACTGACGGCAAAGGCCTCTTTGCCGTCCGCTGCAAAAAACAGACGACAAAGAAGGCCTTTGCCGACCCTGTCTTTGCCGTCGCTATTTGCCGTCCGCGGCGGACGACAAAGGCCTTTGCCGTCCGCCATCCTAGCCTTTGCCGTCCGCCATGGCTGATGGCAAAGTACCAGATTCCTGTAGTGAATTTAGTGCATGGCTGTAGGAGGATCTGCACGGTAGAGCGTGTCCATTGTTTTTCTGAAGAAAAAAATGATTACAGCAAGCGTTTCCACTCTTACGACGGAGGAATGCGAAACACGGCAGCCACTTGAACATACACAGTGCGCCTACTACTAGGCATGTGCAGTGGTTCATATGTCACCACTACATAATCTTATTGCTAGTGTAGTAAGATATGACGATAACAAATGATGTTGTGCGCATGTCAACTATATGAACAGTAATGTAGTAACATAGTGCTGCTTTTTTGACTGTCCAGTCGAGAATGAATGGTGAGATCAATGTTAACAGAACTAGGTCTACAGCAGACGGAGAGTATGGTGCTACAGTACTCCATGAAACATGAACCATATGAAGCATGGATAGTGTTAGACAGGGTGTATGAAGGGTGCACGGGATGGGAGCAAAAGTTCCCTTCTCGACCCACTTTTGGGTGTTTGGCAGAGTGCATGAAGGGTGCATGAGTACACACTAGTAGGTTAACACAAATACACGAAGAGGAAACAACTATATTGAGATGAGAATGCAACCAAACACACCCACACGCTTTCTGCTATAGTGACTGATCTGCACCGTATGAGTTTGATCCAACGGTCATGTTGCGCCGAGACATGGACATGCCCATGTAGAGGGCGCCTAAATACCACCGAAGTCCCTCTGCTTCTCAAGGCGCACAACGTTGGTGATGCAGGGTGCAGCCGCCCGCAGAGCCCGCTCCCCGTCGACGAGAGCCAGCTCGTCAAAGACGGCGTCCAATGGCACGAATGGATTTCGGTGATGGAGCCTTGAAAGGATTCGCCCGGCAGCGGCGACGGCAGCCCGCAACCCCTCCTTGTCCAGCTCCGCCCCCACCATCATGCGGAGACGGCTCAGCTCCTCGGAGATATAGGCGAAGAAGGAGACCAGGTCAGGAAGCCGCAACTTGTTGAAGTCAACCGGGTGGTCGAACTGGTTTAGCCCAACGGCCGGCATGATCACGCTGGCACGACGGTAGGCATCACGCATCCGCAACATGTGCGTGGCAACTTGGTTCACCAAGTGGCTAAGGCGATCCTGGACCTCGTCACGATCGGCCCGCTCGCGCTCCAGCCGGCTCCCCTGACGGCCTATCATATCTCCTGCTTTCTACAACAACGCCGCCGACGCCTCGAGCATCTTTGTGGTGGACGCCTACCGCTTTTGAAGCTCTATGAACTCCCATACATAACGGAGGAGCATGGCACTCCTCTCCTCCCTGAGCTCACGGAACTCCACGTCCTTGGCCCTGAGCTCTGCATCCTTGGCCTGGAGCTCCTGTGTCAGGCGCCTCACCTCGGACTCCATGATCTGCTGCGCCGCCATGGCACCAGGTAGAAGCAATGGGGAGAGGAAGCAAAGGGGCCAAAACGGCCGAAAGGTAATGCAATCTACGGGAAGGCGGAGGGTGCCAGCCGAGGAGCGGGGAATCTTTTGGTTTTCACCATGGTAAAACACCAGTCGACGACTTCTCACATCAGGGAGCAGTGGGTTTTACAGGTGGAGTCATCATGTCTAATTGCTGCCGCGCCTGCTCTCGTCAATCAAAAAATTAAAAATTTTGCCGCGCCTGCTCCCGTCAATCAAAAAAATAAAAATCCCACCGCACCCAAACACCAGAGCAACACCGCGGTGGATATTTAAATTTACCTGTCGGCAAGTAGATAAAAAAGGGGTGAAAAAACAAATGTGGCGACGGCCTAGCTAATCGGTCAAACTAGCCCAACTAGCTCGCTACCGTGCTTCACTGATGTACTCGGCAGGAAAGGTGGTCTTTCATGATTTGAAGACTCATTTACTTGCTTTGGTGCTACGACCGAGGAGGACCCAGAAAACGCGTGGTAGGGCGTCCCATGTTAGGAAGAATATATGCGTGCACCACCCGGGAGGACCCCGAAACCGCGCAGTAGGGTGTGCCACATCTCGACACGGAGGAAAAATGTGCGTGTAAAAATATACCTATGGTTCGACCTCGGGACCCAGCCAGTCGGTTGAAAACACCCCACTAGCCACACAACTTCATCATGCTAACGTGGCACGGAGGATAGATGTGGTTAGCTCCGTCTCGACCAGCCACAACGTCTCTTGTTCTAGGCGATTCTTCTATTTTCCAAGCTTTTTTTAGTTGTATATAATAACATGATGGCAAGCTAGCACCGCTCTTTGTGTGTGCTCGTGCAAAGGTTAGACGATGGAGAGAAGAGAGAGATTGCAAACTTGGGACCCACCAGTAAGTGAGTCAACGGTCATGCACGTGTTGACGAGGCACTCCCTCTACTCTACTCAACGCAATACTGTATAAAATCAAGTTATGGGACAAAGCCAACAACCGTTGTTGTTTCAGGCTATCGACTTACGCTTTGTAGTCTAGGTTGCCAGTTCGAATCTCGTCTTTCAGATTTGTTAGTTTTAGGTCCAAATTTGATTAATGACAAGTGGGACCCTGATGACCCACAAGTATAGGGGATCTACCGTAGTCCTTTCGATAAGTAAGAGTGTCGAACCCAATGAGGAGCAGAAGGAAATGACAAGCGGTTTTCAGTAAGGTATTCTCTGCAAGCACTGAAATTGTAGGTAACAGATAGTTTTGTGATAAGATAGTTTGTAACGGGTAACAAGCAATGAAAGTAAATAAAGTGCAGCAAGGTGGCCCAATCCTTTTTGTAGCAAAGGACAATCCTGGACAATTTCTTATAATGAGAAAAGCACTCCCGAGGACACATGAGAATTATCGTCAAGCTAGTTTTCATCACGCTCATATGATTCGGGTTCGATACTTTGATAATTTGATATGTGGGTGGACCGGTGCTTGGTTACTGCCCTTACTTGGACAAGCATCCCACTGATGATTAACCCCTATCGCAAGCATCTGCAAGTACAAAAGAGGTATTAAGGTAAACCTAACCACAACATTAGACATATGGATCCAAATCAGCCTCTTACGTAGCAACGCATAAACTAGGGTTTAAGCTTCTGTCACTATAGCAACCCATCATCTACTTATTACTTCCCAATGCCTTCCTCTAGGCCCAAATAATGGTGAAGTGTCATGTAGTCGATGTTCACATAACACCACTAGAGGAGAGACAACATACATCTGATCAAAATATCAAACGAATACCAAATTCACATGACTACTAATAGCAAGACTTCACCCATGTCCTCAGGAACAAAAGTAACTACTCACAAAGCATATTCATGTTCATAATCAGAGGAGTATTAATATGCATTAAGGATCTGAATATATGATCTTCCACCAAGTAACCTAATTAGCATCAACTACAAGGAGTAATCAACAATACTAGCAACCCACAGGTACCAATTTGTGGTTTTGATACAAGATTGGATACAAGAGATGAACTAGGGTTTTGAGAGGAGATGGTGCTAGTGAAGATGTTGATGGAGATTGACCCCCTCACGATGAGAGGATCGTTGGTGATGATGATGGTGATGATTTCCCCCTCCCGGAGGGAAGTTTCCCCGACAGAACAGCTCCGCCAGAGCCCTAGATTGGTTCTGCCTCGTGGCGGCGGAGTTTCGTCCCGTAAGCTTGCTTATGATTTTTTTCCAGGGTAAAAGCCTTCATATAGCAGAAGATGGGCACCGGAGGGCCACCAGGGGCCCCAGGAGACAGGGGCGCGCCCAGTGCACGCCCCACCCTCCTGGCCAGGGTGTGGGCCCCCTCTAGTGTTTTCTTCGCTAAATAATTCTTATTAATTCCAAAAATGACTTCCGTGGAGTTTCAAGATTTTTGGAGCTGTGCAGAATAGGTTTCCAATATTTGCTCCTTTTCCAGCCAGAATTCCAGCTGCCGGCATTCCCCCTCTTCATGGCGAACCTTGTAAAATAAGAGAAAATAGCCATAAGTATTGAGACATAATGTGTAATAACAGCCCATAATGCAATAAATATTGATATAAAAGCATGATGCAAAATGGACGTATCAGACCCCCGTGTGTTGTTCCGATATTTCAGTGTAGGATGGTTTTTTTGAACAAACACTTTGCGCGGTTAGACAAGTAACAACACGAGTTACACGTATTTTGCAAGTTTACGAACAAAAATGACAGCGGCATAGAATATCACATCCACCCTACAGCTTAGATGCTATGGTGATACGAGTTTTTACACCATTGGAAGTGAGATCCAATGGCTTGGGAGTAGTCTTTGTAATTATGCGCAATTTACAAACTCTCCAAAGTTTTTTTTTGCAAATAGAACATTCATGCCTCGTGTGTGTCGTTGCATCTTGGATCCAACGGCTCCACGTTGCTCATATTAGGTGCTCCCCGTAGCTTAATTACCCGCTACGGTGATATGAGCATCTAGGTCGTATGATCAGTGATCAGATGGTACATGTGTAGTACTTGTACTTTCTGCGCATTTCCTAAACTCTCTCAGCCGTATATTGCAAAAACATTCAAACCTCCAACCATGGGCCGTTAGATCTCCGTGAACTCGTATCACCATAGAATCTATGGTGAGGGAGCACCTCATATTCTCCCGTGCGAGAAAACATAAGGTGCTATCGCAGCTTGGATGCTACGGTGATACGAGCTTCGAGTTCGTTTGATCTGATCCAATGGCATCTAAGCAGTCTTTGTGCTTGTAAGCAGTGGCCGAACTCTTTGGGGGCTTTTATGCAAAAAACCATTTGAACCACCGAGGAGGTGTTGGGTCACAAATCCAATGGCTCCAAAGAGCTTGTATCACCAAAGCATCTAAGTGTGGTAGCACATGATATTCTTACATACAGGAGAATATGATCTCCTCCTTCATCTTAGATGCTATGATGATACGAGCTTCGAGGTCGTTGGATATGGGATCCAAGGGCATCTGAGTAGTTTTTGTACAAATTGTGTGCAATTCTCAAACTCATCAAGGTTTACTTTAAAGATATTAAGACATCATGTGAGCTGCTATATCTCAGATCTACAAGCTCCAAGCAACTCGTATCGGCATATAACATCTAAGGTATGGAGGCACATGATATTCTCCCGGTGAGGAGGGGTGGGGGGTGCACAACCAATCGGTGGTTGGGAGGGTGGGGACAAATATAATATAAACAACCCTAAACAGAGCTTCACAATTTTATCTAAGGTCGAGGGGTTGACCCCCGACGATCATAGCTCCGCCTAAACACAACATCTGCATGTACTGTAGTACTAGACTTAATATTCATGTTTCAGCTTCATGTTCATTTTAAATACTGAATTGAGGACCATGCATGTCTTACATTTTACTCCCTTCGTGCCTAAATATTAGTCTTTTTAGAGATTTCAAATGGACTGGCACATACGGATGTATATAGACATATTTTAGAGTGTAGATTCACTCATTTTGCTCCGTATGTAGTCACTTGTTGAAATCTCTAAAAGACTAATATTTAGGAATAGAAGGAGTATTTTTGAATTCGTGCCATACATGCATGGTTTGGAAAAATAGATGCACTATAATTATTGGATTGTTGTTGTGTTCGTGCGTGTGTGTCTCTCTCTGTATGTGTGTGGAAATATGCTTGATACGCACAAAGTTTTCTCACCTCTATATTGTTCATCTTTTAAATTTGAATTTGCATTGAAAAACTTACTAGGGATACCATGAAATGTGAAATCCACGTTGAGATCACTATATCACAAACTCACTCTAATTCAACAACTCGTTATAAATCAATTACCACGTTGAGATTAGTATTTGCAAGGAAAATACGGGCATTATAATACACATAGATTCGTTCGGCAATTTAAAAGGTTCCTTTTGTATTCTTGAATGGTAGGACCCAACGGCGTACCAGCCAGACCTTGGCTTGTGTTGATCCTAAAAAAAAACCGGGCTCGTGTCCTTCTGGTGGCGTGCGTGGTATGCACATTAGGCAACCCCAACCAGTCGAGCCTCATCGTTTCGAGTCAAAATATCTGGCGGCCAGAATTCCAGCCCTAGGAAATTCCCCACATGTCCCCGGTCCATAATGACTACCGATGAACAACAGAGGGATGCTTTAATAACTAGACAATGTTACCTACCATGCCGAGCACGGTTCAATTACCTCGGTCGCCGCTCGCCAAGGTCATCCATCAACTGCATTGCCTAGTACTACAACTACTACACCAGGATGAGCACAGAATTGAGCCTGTTTGTTCGTGCCTAGTACTTGAATTAATATATCAGGCAATGCACTGGTACGGAGGGATTATCCTTTTACTCTGCATATATAACTTGTCTAAAGTCTAACTAAGCAAAATGTTTGACCAAATCCCTTCTTAAGAAATGCAACATGACAGATGTATGGCTTGAAAATTTATTGCATGATGCAGGTTATGATATTGTTTCGAATCCTGGATCTTAAATTTCAGAAAATCCAAAAGTGACCATAAATTCTTGAAACTGAGCATGGTCACGTGATATGGCACAAATATTACTTCATATTTTTTTATTCAATTTGAGACAAGCTGCTTATGACAAGTTGCAAAAATGAAGAGCCAAGGTATTTTGGAACAAAGACCTGTCACGTTAAGGCGAACGATTTCACTATTGAAACCGTGGGCGTTTATGTGCTTCCACGAGTCCCGCTTCTCATCGGCATGTGCCGTCCGAGCAAGCGTGTGAGTCGACGGGAGGCGTGCGAGCAGACCGCTGCACCGATTGACAGGGAGGCGTGCGAGTAGACCGCTATGCAGGCACACCGGGAGGCGAGCACTTTGACTAGGCTCCACCGCCCACCTTCGTCCCAACTGCTCCCACTTTTGATGTCGCTGGCGCTGCAGTTTAAAATCAACCCCGCACTACCCGGTATCGCTACAATCTTCTCTCTTCCTCTCCGATTCTCCTGTCGTCTAGCTCCAACTAGCCTGACCTAAACGTACGCCATGCCGCATCACGATGGTCTGCCCTTAGTCTTCCAGTTTCCTGAGGAAGACACCCAGCCAGAGTCTCAAGAACATAAGGCGCTTTGGGACGATCTTGAACTGGCCTTGCGGGAAGATGCAGCGCCTGTCCCCGCTCCCGTTCCGGCTCACGTCACCCCAACTGTGCCAGCGCCCATCCCCGTGGCATTGATGGGCTGGGAGCCGCACATTGTCGCCGAGCTTGATGCCATGGGGTTCGACGAGGTCCCCGCCGAGTTTCACGCGCCCGTGCATCTGCCAGCGCATGCTCCTGCGCGTGCACTGACGCGCACGCCCGTGCTGGTGCCCGTGCACCTGCCAGCACATGCGACTGTGCATGCACTGACATGCGCGCCTGCGCCGGTGCCCGTGCACACGAATATCTCCGGCGCGCCGTTGACATCACTTGTGGGCACGCGGGTGCTAGTGCCCCCCTCAGCGGCATGGATGGCCGCCGTCGACCACTTCCTTGCACCAACGCCAGTCGCCTCCTCCCGCCAGTTGACTCGCTCCGAAGTCCAGAACATTTTGGCCTTCCTTGAAGCTAGGCCAACGTCCATGAGTACGCCAACAATGGCGCAAGACGCCGCCGTCGCCGTTGGTCAGTGGCCCAATGACACACAGAGCACGACAGAGGAGCTGCCTCCCACCGCAAGACATCCCCGCCACCGCCGCGTAATCTAAATTTGCCATGAAAAACATTCGGATTGCCATACCCTAAATTTGAATGTTTATCATTTCCGTTTATTTTGTATCGATCATGGTATAATTTAAAGTCGGAGCCAGACTGAACGAAATCTATGGTTTGATCGATTGAATGTTCTGCTAGAGCCGTATCATATTAAATATAAAACGTCATCAAGCCACATGTATTCCTTGTCATCCAACAACCTAGACTGCTTCAATGTCGAGCGCTCAACATGTTTAGCGTGCAGTTAATTTCATGCCAAAAATAGTGCTAATCACAGAATAACACGCAAATAATATCCTACTTAATATCCGCATGCACTTAATATACTTACAAATTAACATGCATTGCACGTACACACTAACTAGTGCTGCTAGTACGTGAAACTGGTGTCGTAGCTTGTGAACGCGTCCAGATATGGTCAATGGCAACATCGCCCGCGAGTTCTTCGTGTTTGCCCGTGCGTCTAAACGCAGAAGGGGAGGAGAGAGAGAGAGAGAGCACACATGGAACCCAGAAGTAAGTGAAGGCGAATAGTACTAAGAATAATATTACATGTTATCCATTAAATAGGTTGTGGTAATATAAAAACATTATGTGAACAAAGGGGGTACAACAAACATTGTTGTTCTACGTATGTTGCCTATTGACGTGCGGCTTGAAGGCCCCGGTCGCATGTTCGATCCTCGTCCTTTATTTTTTAATTTGTATATGGGTCCGAATTTGTTTCATGACATGTGGGCCCCTCAGTGTGTAGTTTGTAGCACTTTTATTTGTGGGTCGAAATTTGTTCCATTCCAAGTGGACTATCGGTGTATAGTTTTGTAGCTTATTTATAGTAACTAAAGAGAACAACAAAGTTTTTTGCAATAATACCATGGTGCAACGTTGAAGGCGAGAAAGGACGTGCGAGAGAGCGATGACCGAGCCAAAGGGAAATCAACTAGGGGAGTTGCGGGGGTTGCAATGGTGTTTGGAGTAGTTGTGGGCCGAATGCTATGAAAATATAATCTAAACCGACCGGAATAAATGCCTACACAAATTAATCCAAGGTTGGAGTGCCCCTCGCAATGTAAATAGCTCCGGCTTTGCGAGGGATGGAGAGGTAGCTTCAATGCGTGGAAGATACGGTGTGAGAAAGCGAGGTCAATCGAGAGACATATAGATAGAGAGACAAAGTGAGTGTGGTCCGACATTCATTGTACATATATATATATATATATATATATATATATATATATATATATATGCTTTGGAGAGATATTGTCTGATTGAGCTTTTGGCAAGGGTGAGGGCTGTAAGATAGAGCTTGAGAGATGATCCAATCACAGACGTCTAGATATACTTTGTGCGTGGGAGGAAGCAAGGTCAATCGATCACATAGGGTCGCCGTGCGATCGAAAGAGTGAGACAGGTTGGAGAGAGTGACCTAGATAGACAATGTGCATGAGAGAGTATACAATGTGAATAGGTCAAATTGGGCTCAAACATGGTGATATATCATTTTTGTCCGAGAAAGAGCGAGGTCAATCGAGACATACAAAGAGAGAGAGAGAGAGAGAGAGAGAGAGAGAGAGAGAGATTGAGCGAGCGTGGCCCGCCATGAGGTTGAAAGAGTGGGGGCGGCTTGGATGGACTCACCTAGATAGATAATCTGCGTGAGAGAGTATAGAGTGTGTCGATCGAGGCCCGAACAGGGAGATATATCATTTGTGTGTGAAAGAAAACGAGGTTAAACGAGACTCGAATAAAGAGAGCGAGATTGAGCGAGTGTGGCCCGCCGTGCGGAAGAAAGAGTGAGACAGTCTCGAGGGAGTGACCTAGATAGACAACGTGCGTGCATGCGCATGAGAGATTGGGGGGGGGCTAGATTGGCAATGCATGTATTAATTTAGCACGAGAGGGTGATAGGGAGAGGGAGAGAGAGCTCGGCATGGGGTGCAATGGCGGGTGTGTGAGGTAAATACATTTGGTAACAGAGTGGAAAAAGGGGGTTGTGTAGTTGAGAGAGTTAGAGATCGAACCATGGAGAGAAAGAATGAACTTGTGTTGGAAACCGATAGCTTCTTAAGGTGGT
>NC_041383.1:703606337-703720312 GCF_002162155.2 Triticum dicoccoides
TAGATAGTACGAGACTTAATATCGATGTTTCAATTCAGTGTACATTGTAAGATTTGAACTGAGGACCATGCATATGGGTAATTATTTCAAATTCATGCCATACTAGGTTTGGAAAAGTTGACATTGACTCGATTTGTTGTGCTATTTTGTAGGTCATATGTTTGAATCCATCCAAAGGTTTTCTCACTACCATGGTGTTCATCATATACATATGAATTTGTATTAAAAAGTAGCATGGATACAGTGGAATGCGAAATCCACGTTAGAATGTGAGATCGCTACGTGACACACACTCTAATTCAAATAACTAATTATGTGACACACACTCTAATCCACGTTAGCATGGATATCGTGGATACCTTTTCGATTTTTTTTCAAACAACTCCTCATTAATTAATTTATAGTACTCCCTCTGTTCACTTTTATAAGACCTTGAAGACATTTCAGACAATGTGCAAAACAGTTCATTTTAAGTTGTCTGAAACGACTTACAAAAGTGAATGGAGGGAGTATCTCGTTTCAAATGACTAATTATTGCAAGGAAAACACGGGCATGGTAATACATACAGATTCGTTTGCAAATGAAAGAAGATTCGTTTGCATTCTCAAATGTAGGCGCACCAGGCAGACCAGGGTCATGTCGTGGTGGTCGCGTGTGTCGGACGGACGCGTAGCACCCAGCCACCCACGCCCCCCTCCCACCCCCCAAAAAGGACAATGACAAAATAAGTTCACGCTTCCACATTTCGGATTGAAATATCTGGCGGCCCCAATTCCAGCCCTGCAAAATCTCCCTTCTCCACCGTCCCCTTCCGCGCCCAGATTGCTCAAATCCCTAATTCGCCGCCAATCCAAGCAAAGTTCGAATCGCCCCTTGTCTCGTCTCTTTCCCCACCTCTGTGCCAGACGACGATGACAGTCGTGCTTCACCACCGCACCAAAGCTACCTCATCTACGCCCTTGTCCACCACACCGGGTGGTCCACCGACAAAGTCTGCCGCCGCAACCGAAGTGCCTCACAGACACCGACTTCCACCGCATCAGGTGCGTTTCACTGACACTGTCTCCCAGCTCACCGGGGCTACTTCACCGAGCACACCGTCGCACCTCCACCCCCCGAGGCTGTTGGGGCTTCACCAATGGTCTCGTCCATCGCATCATAGCGCTCCGCTGCCACTCAAGATCTGCATCCATGCGTGGCCAGCCAACGCCAGCGCGTCACCCTCAACGGCTCTGAAGTGACCCGCACTCTAGCTAGGCGAGCATGCCCAAACGCCGGCCCGAACTAGGTATCCACACATCACTCCCTTGTGCACTATTCCGACGATGTTTGGATATACTTTCACTACTCTCTTAGCTTACACTCTTATGCAACTCTGACTTCAACTCTTATTTCTTCTAGAGATATCATCTGAAACAAGCAAATCCATTTTTAGCGAAGCATGACGGCGCTACGGGATCTGGTACACATCCTGCACACCCATATAACCTTGTAAGTATCTGTCCTCTGGTACATCATCAAGGTCGATTCCTCTTATTTGATCAACCATTCGCTGTGTCAAAAATGCAGAGGGGGATGCAAGGAGCACAAGGCCTGCACATCCAAGCAAGTGGTAACATGGACTTGTACATGGAACATCCCAAGCGCAAGCAGAGATGCAGTGAGCCTGTACAACAAGCTAGCGTAAGTCCCTGAATTTCATTTAATTCATACTGGCATTCGTGTATGATTTGTGTGCAGTGGCAGATCCACGAATTCAAGTTACTAGGGGCGAACATTTAACTTAAAAAATACGAAGGCACTTACACTCCGAAAATCAACATAACTTGAGAAATGTGAAGCTACATCCACTTTGAAAACCAGCTAATGATCCAAAGTAGTTCAGATTATAAACACTAAATGATGCAAGAATCAAAAAACACAAATGCAACATGGTGTAGAAGGACTACAAACATGGTCTATACCTGCTTGAATTATTCGCTCTCTGGCTGAAAATATCGAAGTGTAATTGCACCTATAACCAGTGTGCAAACTGCATATCAATATATCTATCCTGCAAAAGTAAGCCAATAGTTTCAAACAACACATTAGAAAAGTATTTATGCTATGTTGTCATGATACGGGGACTTTCTAGTAGATGGCCTCGATGTTTCCTCAAGCTATGAAACTGCACTATAATTTGCTTGTCATCAATGCCTGCAAATCTCTGTCTCTCTCAACATAGCAGATCATCATTAGACACTAAATCCTTCAATGAGCTTGCAAAATGCTTGCATTAGATCCCTCATTAGACACTATATGTTCATCACCAGGAGCATGTAAAGTGTTTGCATCAAATCCTTCATTAGCAGTCTGTTCATTAGACACTTCAGGCTCAAGAACAACATGAGCTTGTATGTTTACACCGGAAACTTTATTAGATACATCAGATTCAGTCAGTTCAGTATTGATTGGGGGAGTTATAAAATAAGTAGAAATTGGTTTCATTTTCTCATAGATTCCCTACATACAAGCAATTTTACAACATCGTCGGGTTTAACTATTGGCCAGAAATTGAAGAGTTGAATTAGATATAATCAGGGATGTGATGTACCTGCTCGTTGCGCATGCTAATCTTGCAAGCTACGACTGTCTGTTTGTGCAAGCTCGATGCCATGCCCGTGCTACCACCGCTGCCTCCCGCACAGGCTACACCCAGGGTTGGATCTTCATCTTCTTGTCCTTCCGTTCGCTTGAAGCCCGACGACCGCCTTCCAACAAGGGCGCGAGGAAGTGTTGTGTCGGTCTGTCCAGCGGTGGCTAGGTTAGAAGCGAACCAGACTGGAGGCTGGAGCGAATGAATTGGGATTTTTCCTGCTGTCGATCGATATGGGAGGCGCTCGTTTGGGCCGCGAGCCTGCTATAGGGCCTGCCTTGCACTTATGTTATTGGCCCATCCAAACTGAAACATTTTTCTTCATTTTTTACATTGCCTGCTCGTGCGTTGGACGAACAAAACTAGCCTGGGCCAACCTGGACGACTCAAACTAGGTGCACACTTTCCAGCCACCCGAGGCGGCCGCCCATACCAGCCCCTACGGCGGCGTCGCCCCTTTTTGCATGTATGATTGGGGTAGTGAAAAATATTCCAGTGGCGCTTTTGATTTACCCACAGAATGGTTGAATTGCTTGTTTCTATGAACTGAGTTCGCCAATAATGTGAAGGATGCCAGTCTTTTCATCCTATTGTAGATTGCTTAGATCTCGATATGCATGCCAAAAGTAATCGCATGAAATATACAGTAAAAGCCAGTGTGATGTGTGTGGCTACAACTAGTCTGTCTACACGTCCTCATATAACATATCAAGGATGCACCATCTTACCAGATTAACCATTCGACTTACCAATGCAGTGTGGGAAGAAAGAAGTATTGGGACTGCATATCCAAGCAAATGATGCCATGGACTCCTTCGTACAACCTTGTAAGCGAAAAAGAAGTTGCAGTGTGCCTATACAAAGAACTAGCATAAGTTCAGTTACCTGCTTCTCGGAATTTTAGTTAGCCACTTATTGCAAAATTGTTCAATTATGTTGCTTGGCTTAATTTAGTTTGCTACTGATTACATAATGCCATAGCCTGTTAATCCTATTATAGACTGCGCCTATCTATGTGTTTGATACTTACTGTTAAGAATTACCTATTTTCCTGAACTTAAATAGCTACTTGTTTGTTTAACTGCTTTGCTGCTGCAACAACTGGTTACAATGATGTTAATAACTACTTTTCAGCATCCAATTGAAACTCTTCAATTCCTTGTTTGTTTAACTGGTTTGCTGTTATAACTCCCAGTTGAGATGTTTTGCTAACTTCAACTTTTCTGAATCCAATCAGAACTTTAATGACAAAACAGGTCAGCCCAAGATCAAAGAGCGAGGTCCCAATGGACGTTGTATCATCCCACAGCAGTGGCACCGGCCCAATCGTGCATTATGAATTGCCAACTGCTGATGCTCTAGAGTGTAAACTAGTGGTAGAAAGAGATTCTGCTTCTGCACTTAGAGATGAAGTTGACATGTTGAGGAAGCAAACAACACAATCACAAGCAGTACTCAAGACAACCATTAAATATTTGGTGGATTTCAAAACGAAGCAAGCTGAGACTGACCACATTGTTAAGGTCCTAAAGGAAAAAAGGAAATTAAATTCCCACTTGGTAAATCATAGGTGAAATGTTCTTTCCATCGTTGAATAACCTTTGTGTTGTTTGCTCATGTAATCAATCAAACCATTTGTTTTATAGATCATGTAATAATTGTTATTTGTTATTTTTTTTGGTTTGTAGTTTTATTTGAGCACAAGTCTGTATTAATTGATAAGACTCGGAGACATTCAATTTTGATTGTTGTGCTAGATCTACAAATATGCCAATCGGGCTCAATGTGCATTCAGCAATAATAGTAGTATAGATGGACCATAAGTGGCACGCATCGGAAAGGGCCAAGATGCTGTAGTAGCTTGGCTAAAAAAAGGATGTTGTTGTAGCAAAAAAAAAGTACAGCGGCCTGGCTTATGTATGTTAGTTGATATTATTGATCCATATACTCTATAAGTCTTTATATGTCTGTTAGTTCTGTACATTCTTGGTTGATTGACTCGGTATTTGAATCTTGACACATCGCTTGTGTACATATCTAAATGGGAGTACACATTATGCTGCATGTGACATTTGAGTTGGACATGAAGTGTTCCAAATATTCAAATTCACCTTAAACTAGATTCTAGCTTCTGAATTTGAGTATCGGCATTTGTAAACCATATTCATATATGATAGTGGAATACATCTTTGTCGTCCTTTTGAAGATATATAAAAACACATAGAATGATTTATAAAGATCCGTATAGGAATACAAAATGGATTCAAATTTAGTTGCCAGGGTAAACATGGATGCTTATTGTCCCAAAATTCAAAAGAAGCGGCAAAATGTCCACTCCCACGTCGGCTGCCCGAAGCCAAGTGTTTGGGAGATGGAAATTATTGTCTACCCATTACACGGACAATCCATCGTCTCGATTTCCACTACTCTAAATAGGGGTAGGTTAGTAACTTCAATTAGACATGACACGACCGCCTCTGAGCCCATTCCGACACGGTGGGCACCAAACATGGGCGGCAAAACACATTTGATTCAAGCTCGTCCGAAAGACCTTTATTTCTCCCTCCATTTCCCCATTCATACACGGTGAGCGGCAAAACAAACTCGACTCAGCCGAAATTGATGTAGGCAAATATTTTCAATAGGGACAGGTTTGTAACTTCACTCACACGTGACACAACCGCCCTACCTGTCAGCCCCGTTCATACACCGTGGGCGCCAACCACCCTCTCCTCGCCCGAAATCGCTCTGGGCAAATATTGGCGAGATGCGAGATTACCGTCCTATCCCCAACCGACGAGATGTCCAAATTTTAAAGCGGGGCTAACTTCGTAACTTTCCCACATTTCAGACATGCGCGTCCCAAAAACATGGTTCCCCGTACCTCTCCCTCCATTTTCCCATTCATACACCGTCCGCACTAGAACACCATCCCCACACCAGCCTCCGTCCGCCACCCCATCCATCCCTGCCATCCTCCACCCCATCCATCGCCGCCGTCCTCCACCACATCCATCGCTACCGTCCTCCACCATGCCGGAGCACCTACCAAGACCGCATCATCCACTGCTAGAGATGGACGTTTCTCATCCATGGCGATGGACCAATAGCCTTGCATCATGTCCTCTCGCTTCATCAGCGCCGTCGTCCTCTTTGCCGGGGCCGCTCACACGACCTTCTCTTCCACCGCAATGGGAATTGTCCCCGGATGCACCCGTCTACCGTCGCAGATCTGCTTCAACGCCACTGATAGCCATCGCACCCCCGATGCCTACACAGCGCCGCAAGAGAGGTGGTACTTCATATCTCCTCAACCTTTTGATCTCAACCAGAAAATAGATCTTAGCTTGGTTACTCTACGTTCTTTTTAGCTCTTAGAATTTAGTTCTTAGTTCGAAGCAAACAATGGATGCTAAATATCATTTCTCCGATTTGCAGCTTCAAATCTTCCATGGCACAGTCATAATATGGTTTAATTGATCATGCTTAGGGTTTAATTGATCATGTTTGTTCTGTGGTGGTTTCTTTAATAGAAATCGGAGGGGAAACCCTCTTTTGCTAAAAAAATATGCTTAGAGTTTCCCCCTTTTATGATCATTATACGATCAGAATATGTGCTTCGTGTCATAATAGCACTGCTCCACCATCAAGCTAAACAAGCTTAATTGTTCAAATATGAATATGATATTATTAAAACATAATCGTTTAATTGGTCAGCTAAATGTTCCTAAATTAGTTTCGAAAATGCATGTTCGCTGCTCGGGTGTGTATCTCTACAGGGTGCCCACGGTGGGCCGGCCCACCCTGGGATTTTGGGTCATCCCAGGCCCCGATTCCCCTCTGTTCTGCTGCGCGCTTCCGATCTTTACTCGCCCCCAGCCGCCTGCCTCACCGGCGACTTGCCGTCCCCGGACGGCATGACTCTAGGAGGAGACGCCGGACTAACAGGAGGTCAGGAGCCGCTCGCCCAACAGCGTCACCGCTGCCCGGGCGCGCCACCGTGCCTACCTTCCCAGTCCATTCAGGGCTCAGGCGTGCAGCACCCACCAAGCCAACCCGATTTATCCTGAGATACGTCCTCAACACTCAGCAACCACTCCTCATAACCCATTTTCTAATTGATTCATTACTACTGGCATTAGGGTTTGTTGTGTGCTCAGTGCTACCTACACTTAATGGTTCAAATGTATTTTGGTAATCTTTAGTACCTCTAAACTTCACATGGTTTTCAAAATTCTGGCCCTCGGAACAGACACTAGTCATTTTGGATTGTTGGCCGTAGTGACATTGACCCAGATTACTACTGCAAGCCAGGTTTGTTGACAATTTTACTTGTCTTTCTTACTCATTCGGTATAATATCCAATTATTCACGCCAATTAGTTGCAAACAATAAGTGCTAGACAAACTTCTTGATTCAGATTTTGGACAGTCTCTTACTGCTGTTACAATTCTGCATACTTGTCCTAGTAAGCTCACAAGTAAATGATTGATTCACTACATCTATGCTTGCCTTGTCATATTTGTTGTCAATATTCTTTTAGGGTGGACCACCCTGTTTCTAAATAATGGAACCATAGACACGAGTGAATAGTATTTCTCTATGTGATCTCTTCCATCATGTGTGGGCAACGAACACTGCATTATATAGAAAGAAAGTGTCATTTCCAGCTTTTACATAGGTTTCGATCTTCTACATGGAATACAATCTGCCTACTTGCTTTGTGTCGCACTACCAACACTCCACCCTTGAAGCTAAACATTATGCCAGTCATAATTCCTTAGTTTATTTGTTCAAATACGAATTTCATATGATTCTAATGTTCCTACTTCTGTTTTGAAATGTGTGTCTGCCTGTTATAGAGACATAAGGGGTTTGTATTTCTGTGTGTGGCCTAGTCAGCACGGTTGGGGGGTGAACTTTGCATATGCAGGGGTTTATAGGAGACACTCTTCGAGTTGAATCCGCAATGCATTCCATAGATAATCTGACTACTTTTTATGTTTTCATGAATCTTAGATTCTGAACAGCATCATAATGATTATGAGCTTGCGCGCATGAAAAGAATAAAGCAGAACAATGCCATGACTGTCAAACTTGGCATTAAGGGGCTGAAATCAAGTCTGGATGCAATGCAATGCAAACACTCTCCACCTACAGATTCATGCTCAGAATATGATCCTAACAGTGATTCTGAGCTAGAGGGAGACCTAAGTCAATGTAGCTCCCTAGTTGAGGAGTCAGAGGAAGATGCCCTATCTTATTCACCCATCAAGGTGCTTGCTCGAACTTTCCAAGGTTACATTGGTCGCACATATCTTGCAACTAATGCTTTGCATTGCTTCTACTTTGTTGAACTGCCATTAGCTTAGTTTACACATCGTGTATGTGAATACGCCCTGCCTATCCATTTTCAGTACATATTCCATCTGTCATCATACCATATTTATCCATTCAAATGTTGTTCTTGTGTATAAGACGTTCAAAAGGAAGAGGGCGATTGCTGATCGTGGAGGAGCACAAACAAAGTATTTGGAAAAGGTAGTGGCACCTGATAAATCAAATATCCCATTAGGAGTAGTTGCAATATCACCTGACCCACAAAACACCGCAACTCTAGCAGACTCTAGCCCTACTACACCGGTCATTTCTGATGCCCCAACTTAGCAGACCCCAACTGCAGCAAACAGTATGATTATGCCAGTTGACATAGCACCGGCTCTATGATGCAAAACCCCCATTCCAGTAAAGAGTACACCAAATCTAGTTGCCAAATCCCTTTTTGAACCAGAGAGAGCCCCAATTGCAGCAAATCGGACCCCTATTCCATTTCTTCCCAGTTTAGAAGACAAAGCTTATATTGTTGTCAGGAACTTAATGCGCATCTTTCCTTCATGGAAAGATTATACCGCAGACACAGAACAATTTCCAGTCTCCTCTGCAACTTACGCATAAGTAATGTACTAATGTTATTCATGGTCATTGCTACATATGTTTCTCCTGACAGAAGACACAAGATTTCATTCTTTTAAATAGGCAAGGAGCAAACTGGATAGTGAAGACGAGCAAGGGTTGATTGCGCTTTTCAAGCACTCATTGATGAAGTATCGTTCCTACCTAAGGCAAGCGCACTTCGATGGCAATACTCTAAACGAAATTTCTGTAAAGTCTCCGGTGCTACATTTATCCGATGGTGACTGGAATAATCTTATTACACATTGGTCTCAGCTGTAGCGTAAGGTACTGTCTATGATATCACATCACAATTTGAACTACATTTCTACATTTTCCTTAATGTCTCACTTGTACGTAAACTGTTAGCAGAAGAACATTCGTTCTCAAGGGACCACAGAATCTCGCAACTATACTGAACACTGCATTGCTCTTGTGAGTACCTCTTGCCCTGTATGACCATACTTACTTTCATAGCTGTTTGATTATGTAGCATCACTGCACATGTTAGCCTCGTGGTCATCCATTTGGTGGTCATTATAAGATCCATATGGACTCTTACATAAATTTAGAATCAACCCAATGCTTTTGAAGAGGTTTAGCTCTGCAGTCCTCTTGCAAGGACTGAACATCGTCTATCACTGTACTTACATTAACAGCTACTCCCTCTGTCCCATAATATAAGAATGTTTTATACAGTACACCAGTGTTCAAAACACTCTTGTATTATGGGAAGAGGGATTGGTTCATTGTGTAGCTTTCTGCATCTTATCTCCCTCGCCCACCATTTACTAAAAAAATCAGATCTATATTAATCTTACCAACAAGTAGAATACACAGACAATGCCAGTGCAGAAGTGTAGCCCATTGCTCTTGTCAGTACATTTTGTCCTGTAATGCTTGTACTTCCAGGGATTGGTAGTTGATTATGTAGCATCAATCTGCATCTTATCTTCATTATCCTCTATCCCTTCCAGTATTATCATATTATAATTACTCTGTACAAAATGTAGAGTACATGCAATGCTTATGAAGAAGATTCTGTGCAGAAATTCTTGAGTTATCCTTCCCTTGACATGGAGAAGGGCATTATAAAGCCAGTGTTGACTGTTAATGTAAGTCAGTCCTTCTAAAGCCTTTATCCTCAACTACTGTTTAATTTGCTCATACTCCCTATCGTTTACTGCTCTTTAGTTTGCTATTTCTACCAAAATGCATGTTCGCAAGAACCGTAAGTTCTAAGTTTTACTTGTAAAACCAAATTCCTTATTCATACCATGCACATTACTCAATACTCCCTATATGTATGCTTATTTTTGTGGATCTATAATCCAATGTGTGGTGAAGCAGCCCACGTTTGCACCTTGCCATCTCCTATTTTATCTTACTGATGTGGCTAATGATATGAACAACATGCCATGCACATTAACCAAAATAGATACAATGATTTTCTTTGCCCTTCATCTATGCTTGTTATGTTGACATGGTAATCCAGTAGTGTGGTGAAGCTCCCCGCATTATGAACAATGCCAAATTATGCTATTGATATTTTGAACTTACTCTTTATTTTCTAATTTGAAATTGGATGGAATTGACACCACAGTTATCATCTTTGTTTATACACGTGCAAAACCCGTCATCTGTCTGCTTTGTTTCAGGGTGATATGCCTGATGGCATGCACAAGTCTGCTAATGGTTGTGAGACAAACCCAACATATATTGTAACAAAGAAGGCAAAACATCTTGAATATAGCGAGACAACCCCAAAGTCTTATCTTGATGCAGTGTTCAAGTTACTTGAGATTAGCAATCAGACAAGCTCACAGAATTCATTGTCTGAATCAGTTCGACTTCTTCAGTCCCAAGTTCTAGTAGAAAGGCAATATGCAACTCAACTTCGACTTGAAGTCCTATCTCTAAGAAAGATTGCAGAGAACACCAATGAGAACCTCATCGCTAAACAGCTACACCTGGAAGCTATGACCGACATGCTAGGCCGGTCTCACAGCCTTGCTTAGCAGCTTGCGCAACAGTTCCCCCGCAAGGCTAACCTTTCTTGAACTGTCTTGGAAGTGGTCTCGGTTTAGTCTATTTTGTTACGCTGCAATGGTGCCCAGTTTTTGTAATCTGCTTCTTCGTTGCTCTTTATGATCACTGGTGGCGAACTTCGATGCCCAGTGGATGTAATATACCTTAAATCCTTTATTTATAGTGTAGGTTTATTCTTAGTTACTATGCCATAATTTCTTTATTGTATAGAGTAGGTTTGTCCTTAATTCCTACTAGTTATTTCCATCATTCGCTATCTGAAAAAAAATCAGATGTAGTCGACCGGGCCGAAACATTCGACTCTAACGTGCCTGGTTTTTAGCAGGCCACAATTGGGCCGGCCTGCTTCTTTCTTGGGCATGAATGACTGGGGCTTCACACTTTGCGCCAGGCCTAGAACTTACACCAGCCTATATTTTAGTTGGGCCTTTTGTGGACCCATCGCTTAGTTTGGCCCAGGTAGCATTGGGCCATTAACAGGCTGAATATTGTACTGGCCTGTTACGGCCCAGATGAAACCATGGGCCTTTAGCAGACCGAAATGCATGTTGGGCCTCAATTTTCACTAGTCGTCGATGGGCCTTCAGCAGGCTGAAATGTAGACCAGGCCTTTTTGGGCCCAGTTAGGTCACGGGCCGTTACCAGGCCGAAACATATCTAGGGCCTTAGTTGGTCCACTAATATCATGGGCCTTTAAGAGGCCGAAAGCTTAGTACATGCATCAACGGGCCGAATTATGCGACATGCCTTTAACAAGCCCAAAGTCACGATGGGCTTAATTGTTGGCACCTTTATCACGGGCCGTTAGTGGGCCCGATGTCCCGTCAGACCATATATGACCCATGGGCAACACGGGCCATTCCCAGGCCGAAAGTCACACCGGGCTGAAATGAGCCCATGTCTACATTGGGCCTCTATCAGGCCGAAAGTCACTGGTCTGTAATTGGGCCAAAATATTCGGCGAACAATTAACGGGCCAGATCTAGCTTCGGGCCGTAAATGGGCCCAAATATTTGGCGAACAATTATCGGGCCAGATCTGGCTTCGGGCCATAAATGGGCCTTTATTAAGCAGGCCGTTATTGGGCTGGCCCACCAGTACCTAAGTAAGTACTATGGGCCTTTGACTGGGCCGGCCTTTTTAACCTATATGGGCCTCTGTTGGGCCCAGCCACGTGTCGACATATCATAGGCATGTCTCCTCCAATGGACGGGCGACATCTGGCCCACTGACGAGCTGACAGGTGTTCCCTCCGGCCAATCAGAATTTTACATGTGGAAATTTCCCATTGGTTCGGGCTGTTAACGGGTTATCGGATCCAAAACCCGACCCGATAGCTTAACGGCGTTCCGTTACGGTGGATGCCACGTGTTGGTCACCCTTGACGAAAGCACTTTTGTGACGCGCGATTTATCGTCATGGAAGTGGACACTTCCGTGATGATAATTTTGGTAATGTCATGGAACACTTCTACGATAACATAGGTATGACTATCTTTATTCTGTCATAAAATCGTCATGGATGTACATGCATGACAAAAAACGTGACCTACTGTGACAAACACGTATCATCATGGAAGTGTATTTTTTGTAGTGTTCTATGCCTAGCTAGGGGCGTTAAACGATAGCGCTTGTTGGGAGGCAACCCAATTTTATTTTGTTCCTTGCTTTCTGCTTCTGTTTAGTAATCTAGCCTCTGTTTAGATGTGGTTTTATGTTTTAATTAGTGTTTGTGCCAAGTAGAACCTATAGGATAACCTATGGTGATAGTTAATTTGATCTTGCTGAAAAACAGAAACTTTTGCACGCACGAGAATAATTTTAATAAATCACAGAAACGTGATTTTTAATTGATTCTTTTTGCAGTAGATCAGTAGACAAAGTTTCTAGGACTACCTTTTTTGGTAGGAATTTTAGAGTCCCAGAAGTATTCAAAAGTTACATATTGCTACAGACTGTTCTGTTTTTGACAGATTCTGTTTTTTGTGTGTTGTTTGCTTATTTTGATGAATCTATGGCTAGTATCGGGGGGTATGAACCATTGAGAAGTTGGAATACAGTAGGTTTAACACCAATATAAATAAATAATGAGTTAATTACAGTACCTTAAGTGGTGGTTTTTATTTCTTGCACTAACGGAGCTTATGAGATTTCCTGTTGAGTTTTGTGTTGTGAAGTTTTAAAGTTTTGGGTAAAGATTTGATGGACTATGGAATAAGGAGTGGCAAGAACCTAATCTTGGGGATGCCCATGGCACCCCAAGATAATTCAAGGACAACCAAAATCCTAAGCTTGGGGAAGGCATCCCCTCTTTCGTTTTCGTTTGTTGGTAACTTTACTTGGAGCTATATTTTTATTCACCACATGATATGTGTTTTGCTTGGAGCGTCTTGTATGATATGAGTCTTTTCTTTTTAGTTTACCACAATCATCCTTGATGTACACACCTTTTTGATAGAGACACAACATGATTCGGAATTTATTAGAATACTCTATGTGTTTCACTTATATCTTTTGAGCTAGACAATTTCGCTCTAGTGTTTCACTTATATCTTTTTAGAGCACGGCGGTGGTTTTATTTTGTAGAAATTATTGATCTCTCATGCTTCACTTATATTATTTTGAGAGTCTTTTAGAACAGCATGGTATTTTTATGGTTATAAAATTGGTCCTAGAATGATGGGCATCCAAGTTGGGTATAATAAAAACTATCATAGAAAGTGAATTGGATGCTATGATCAATTTGATGCTTGATAATTGTTTTGAGATATGAGGATGGTGATATTAGAGTCATGCTAGTTGAGTAGTTGTGAATTTGAGGAATACTTGCATTGAAGTTTGTGATTCCCGTAGCATGCACGTATGGTGAACCATTATGTGATGAAGTTGGAGCATGATTTATTTATTGATTGTCTTCCTTATGAGTGGTGGTCGGGGACGAGCGATGGTCTTTTGCTACCAATCTATCCCCCTAGGAGCATGCGTGTAGTACTTTGTTCCAATAACTTGTAGATTTTTTCAATAAGTATATGAGTTCTTTACGACAAATATTGAGTCCATGGATTATACGCACTCTCACCCTTCCACCATTGCTAGCCTCTCTTGTGCCGTGCAACTTTCGCCGGTACCATACACCACCATATACTTTTCTCAAAACAGCCACCATACCTACCTATTATGGCATTTCCATAGCCATTCCGAGATATATTGCCATACAACTTTCCATCGTTCCGTTTATTATGACATGCTCCATCATGTTGATAACCCACAAGTGTAGGGGATCGCAATAGCTTTCGAGGGTAGAGTATTCAACCCAAATTTATTGATTCGACACAAGGGGAGCCAAAGAATATTCTTAAGTATTAGCAGTTGAGTTGTCAATTCAACCACATCTAGATAACTTAGTATCTGCAACAAAGTATTTAGTAGCAAAGTAGTATGATAGTAATGGTAACAGTGGCAAAAGTAAAGATAATAGTTTTGTAGTACTTGTAACAGTAGCAACAGAAAAGTAAATAAGCGAATCACAATATGTGAAAAGCTCGTAGGCATTGGATCAGTGATGGATAATTATGTTGGATGCGATTCCTCATGTAATAGCTATAACATAGGGTGACACAGAACTAGCTCCAGTTCATCAATGTAATGTAGGCATATATTCCGAATATAGTCATATGTGCTTATGTAAAAGGACTTGCACGACATCTTTTGTCCTACCCTCCCGTGGCAGCGGGGTCCTAGTGGAAACTAAGGTATATTAAGGCCTCTTTTTAATAGAGAGCCGGAACAAAGCATTAGCACATAGTGAATAGATGAACTCCTCAAACTACGGTCATCACCGAGAAGTATCCCGATTATTGTCACTTCAGGGTTGTCGGATCATAACACGTAATAGGTGACTATAGACTTGCAAGATAGGATCAAGAACTCACATATATTCATGAAAACATAATAGGTTCATATCCGAAATCATGGCACTCGGGCCCTAGTGACAAGCATTAAGCATAGCAAAGTCATAGCAACATCAATCTCAGAACATAGTGGATACTAGGGATCAAACCCTAACAAAACTAACTTGATTACATGGTAAATCTCATCCAACCCATCACCGTCCAGCAAGCCTACGATGGAATTACTCACGCACGGTGGTGAGCATCATGAAATTGGTGATGGATGATGGTTGATGATGACGACGGCGATGAATCCCCCTCTCCGGAGCCCCAAACGGACTCTAGATCAGCCCTCCCGAGAGAGATTAGGGCTTGGCGGCGGCTCCGTATCGTAAAACGCAATGAAACTTACTCTTTGATTTTTTTTCTCCGTGAAACAGAATATATGGAGTTGGAGTTGAGGTCGGTGGAGCATCAGGGGGCCCACAAGACAGGGGGCGCGCCCAGGGGGAGGGAGGGCGCGCCCCCACCCTCGTGGACAGGGCGTGGGCCCCCTGACCTTGATTCTTTCGCTAATATTTTTTATATTTTCCAAAACTTATCTCCGTGGATTTTCAGGTCATTCCGAGAACTTTTGTTTTCTGCACAATAAACAACATTATGGCAGTTCTGCTGAAAACAACGTCAGTCCGGGTTAGTTTCATTCAAATCATCCAAGTTAGAGTCCAAAACAAGGGCAAAAGTTTTTGGAAAAGTAGATACGTTGGAGACGTATCAACTCCCCCAAGCTTAAACCTTTGCTTGTCCTCAAGCAATTCAATTGATAAACTGAAAGTGATAAAGAAAAACTTTTACAAACTTTGTTTGCTCTTGTTGTTGTAAATATGTAAAGCCAGCATTCAGGTTTTCAGCAAGTATTATGAACCAACCATACTCACAATAACACTTAGGTCTCACAATTACTCATATCAGTGGCATAATCAGCTAGCGAGCCATAATAATAAAACTCGGATGACAACACTTTCTCAAAACAATCATAATATGATATAACAAAATGGTATCTCGCTAGCCCTTTCTGAGACTACAAAACATAAATGCAGATCACCTTTAAAGATCTAGGACTGACTAAACATTATAATTCATGGTAAAAGAGATCCAGTCAAGTCACACCCAATATAAACCAATAGTAATGAATGCAAATGACAGTGTGCTCTCCAGCGGGTGCTTTTTAATAAGAAGGTGATGACTCAACATATAAGTAAATAGATAGGCCCTTCGCAAAGGGAAGCAGGGATTTGTAGAGGTGCCAGAGCTCGATTTTAAAATAGAGATTGAATAACATTTTGAGCGGCATACTTTCACTGTCAACGCAACAACTATGAGATGGCTATATCTTCCATACTACATGCATTATAGGCAGTTCCCAAACAGAATGGTAAAAGTTTATACTCTCCCACCACCAACAAGCATCAATCCATGTCTTTCTCGAAACAACGAGTGCCTCCAACTAACAACAACCCTGGGGGAGTTTTGTTTAATTATTTTGATTTGCTTTGATCTGTTTGGATCATGGGACTGGGCATCCCGGTTACCGGCCCTTTCTCGTGAATGAGGAGCGGAGTCCACTCGTCTTGAGAATAACCCACCTAGCATGGAAGATACGGAAAACCCTAGTTGAAACATGAGCTGCTCGCGCATACAAAACAGAATTTCATTTGAAGGTTTGGAGTTTGGCACATACAAATTTACTTGGAACAACAGGTAGATACCGCATATAGGAAGGTATGGTGGACTCATATGGAACAACTTTGGGGTTTAAGGAGTTTGGATGCACAAGCAATATTCCCGCGTAGTACAGATGAAGGCTAACAAAAGACTGGGAAGCGACCAACTGAGAGAGCGACAACAGTCATGAACATGCATTAAAATTAATTCACACCGAGTACCAGCATGAGTAGGATATAATCTACCATGAACATAAGTATCATGAAGGCTATGTTGATTTGTTTCAACTACATGCATGAACATGTGCCAAGTCGAGTCACTCAATTCATTCAAAGGAGGATACCATCCCATCATACCACATCATAATCATTTTAATAGCATGTTGGCACACAAGGTAAACCATTATAACTCATAGCTAATCAAGCATGGCACAAAAACTATAATCTCTAAACGTCATTGCAAATATGTTTACTTCATATTAAGCTAAATCAGGAACGATGAACTCATCATATTTACAAAAACAAAAGAGGTCGAGTTCATACCAGCTTCTCTCATCTCAATCAGTCCATCATATATCGTCATTATTGCCTTTCACTTGCACGACCAAACGATGTGTATAATAATAATAGTGCACGTGCATTGGACTAAGCTGGAATCTGCAAGCATTCAACTCAAGAGAGAAGACAAAGTAATATGGGCTCTAAGTTAAATAAACAATCATGCATATGAGAGCCACTAAACATTTTCAATATGGTCTTCTACTCTCGACCCCCAAAGTGAAGAAAAGAAAATAAAACTATTTACATGGGAAAGCTCCCAACAAGTAAAAGAAGAATGATAAATCTTTTTGGGTTTTCATTTTAAGTCTACTACAAGCATGGAAATTAAACTAACTATTTTTTTTGGTTTTTCTTAAGGTTTATCAAACACACAAGAAGAAAGCTAGAAAAAGAAAATTAAACTAGCATGGATAATACAATGAAAGAGTATGAGCACCGACGACTAGAATAGTGTGTGAACATGAATGTAAAGTCTGTGAGAAATACGTACTCCCCCAAGCTTAGGCTTTTGGCCTAAGTTGATCTAATGCCAAGGACCGCGACTGCTCTCCCCGGTGTACTGAGGGGTGTAATCAGGATACCACTGGCTGGCCATCTCCTCTGGATCCCACTGGTAAGATGATGAACGATAAGGGTCCAGTGAAGGTTCCGGCTCAGGCTCTGGAGTGGATGCTTGGCCTTGATGGGTGTACACCGCTTCCGGCGTGACAAGATAATTAACTGCAGTCAAATCAAAAAATAGAGGCACAGGCAGAATAATAGTCTCATTGTGTTTCTTATTAAATCTCAAGTTATACAGGAGCATCTTATCATCATTATAAACAATAAACTCATGCGCTACCATGCTCCTGTGATCTAAAAGGTAAGGAGGCAGTATTGTCTCCTCTTTCTCATGGTGCCTAAAGGTAGCTCAAAATGTTTAGCAGGACGTGCAGCATAGATACCTCCAAAGATGGGGCCTTTTGTACGATTCAGGCTTAGACGTTTAGCAATAACGACACCCATACTAAAACTATTATCACCAAACAAGGCATGGAGAATAATAATAATATCAGGAACATTGAAGTTTCCACTATTTCCACGACCAATTAAGCATCGACTAGCAAATATGGCAAAGTAGCGTAAAACAGGAAAGTGTATGCTAGAGATTCTCGCATTGGAACCCTTCTTTGGATCCCCTACAGTAATGGTGTTGACAAACCATCCACATCCTTACAATGTGGTTCATCTAATTTACCTTCAAAGGGTATTTTACATACCACGCAAAAATTATGTAAAGACATTTCCCTGAATTCATCATATAAATGAAATGATACCGAAGGCGGAGACTTCTTAGGATAATAATAAAAGTTTTGCATGAAAGTATTGGTGAGTAAGAGATACGGATCGATCCGGTCATGGAGGAAATCGGTGAGGCCTGCATTCTCAATCAAAGAATAAAGGTCTTCATAAATCCCGGCTTCTCTGAAGAACAGGGCCATTCACACGGTCGTACTTCCGCTATGCGAGGAATATTATACTTGGCCTTTTCCTTCTCTTTAGCTTGTTTTTCCTGGGGGCCTTGGCTAGAAGAGCCCCTAAAAAATCTCCTTAACATTTTCTGAAAATTTCTGAAATTTTAGTAACTTCAAAATAAAAGTGAATAAAACTAAACAAGATTGGTAGCAACTACTCCTACAAGTGCCCAGAGCCTATATCATGCATTGGAATTGCTTGGGACCTCATAAATTTGACATGCAAGCCCAAGAACAGGGTCACCTATGCATCAAAAATTTGCAATGAATAAAGCACAAGAACAAAAACTAATTGGACCAATGGAGGACTCACACACAGAGCAACAATCTCCCAAAGCAGTTTTGTGAATGGAGCTTTGAGCAAGGAGATCGAAAATCGCAGCAAAATGAGCTAGAAATCGTGCTTGAGCTGGATGAGGATTTTTGGGGAAGAAGATGGAGTGTGTGGGTGCATGAATAAGTGGAGGGGGGCCACCATGGGCCCACGAGCCAGGGGGGCACGCCCAGGGGGTGTGGGCGCGCCCTCCACCAACATGGCCAGGTGCTTGCCCCTCCTGCATTGTTTTTAGTGCCTAAAATCCTCAAATATTCCATAAAAACAATACTAAATTTGCAGTGCATTTGGAGCACTTTTATTTTCGGGATATTTTTTTATTGCACGGATAATTCAGAAAACAGACATATAATACTATTTTTGCTTTATTTAATTTAAATAACAGAAAGTAAAAAGAGGGTACAAAAGGTTGTGCCTTCTAGTTTCATCCATCTCATGATCATCAAAATGAATCCACTAACAATGTTGATCAAGTCTTGTAAACAAACTCATTCCGAATAACACAGAACCGGAGAAATTTCGAATAACACTAGGTTACCTCAACGGGGATATGAACATCCCCAACAATAAGAATATCATACTTTTTCTTGACAGTAGGAAGAGGAAATTCAAAACCTCTAATAATGATAGTTGGACTTTTTCCAATAGAATTGATGCTATGAACTTGAGGTTGTTTCCTCGGAAAGTGTACCGTATGCTCATTACCATTGACATGAAAAGTGACATTTCCTTTGTTGCAATAAATAACAGCCCCTGCAGTATTCAAAAAGGGTTTACCAAGGATAATCAACATACTATCGTCCTCGGGAATATCAAGAATAACAAAGTCCGTTAAGATAGTGACATTTGCAACCACAACAGGCACATCCTCACAAATACCGACAGGTATAGCAGTTGATTTATTGGCCATTTGCAAAGATATTTCAGTAGGCGTCAACTTATTCAATTCAAGTCTATGATATAAAGAGAGAGGCATAAGACTAACCGGCTCCAAGATCACATAAAGCAGTTTTAACATAGTTTCTTTTAATGGAGCATGGTATAGTTGGTACCCCAGGGTCTCCAAGTTTCTTTTGTATTCCACCCTTAAAAGTGTAATTAGCAAGCATGGTGGAAATTTCAGCTTCCAGTATCTTTCTTTTATTTGTAATGATATCCTTCATATACTTAGCATAAGGATTCACTTTAAGCATATCAGTTAAGCGCAAACGTAAGAAAATAGGCCTAATCATTTCAGCAAAGCGCTCAAAATCCTCATCATCCTTTGTCTTGGATGGCTTAGGAGGAAAGGGCATGGGTTTCTGAACCCATGGTTCTCTTTCTCTACCGTGCTTCCTAGCAACAAAATCTCTCTTATCATAACGTTGATTCTTTGATTGTGGGTAATCAAGATCAACAACAGGTTCAACCTCTACACCATTATTATTGGTAGGTTGAGCATCAGCATGAACATTATCATTAACATTATCACTAGGTTCATGTTCATCACCTGATTGTGTTTCAGCATCAGAAATAGAAATATCATTGGGATTCTCAGGTGTGTCTACAACAGGTTCACTAGAAGCATGCCAAGTCCTATTGTTTTTCTTTTCATTCTTTTTAGAAGAACTAGGTGCCTCTAAATTATTTCTTTGAGAATCCTGCTCGATTCTCTTAGGGTGGCCTTCAGGATAGAAAGGTTCCCGAGTCATTCTACCCGTTCTAGTAGCCACTCTAATAGCAAAGTCATATTTATTATTTAATTCATCGAGCAAATCACTTTGAGCTTTAGGTACTTGCTCAGCTTGAGTGGTAACCATAGAAGCATATTTGCTAATGAGTTTAAGTTCTCCTTTAACTCTAGCCATATAATCACTCAAGCGTCCTATCTCGAAAGCATTATTCTTTAATTCTGTACCAACATAAGCATTAAAACTTTCTTGTCTAGCCATAAAGTCATCAAATTCATCTAAGCATTGGCTACGGAATTTAGTAGACGGGATTTCAACTTTATCATATCTATAGAGAGAATTTACCTTTACTACATGTGTCAGGTTATCAAGACAATGTGTTTCTTCAACAAGCGGTATATTAAGACCATGTATTTCTTCAATCGAAGGTAAATTCTTAACATCTTCAGCTTTAATACCTTTTTCTTTCATTGATTTCTTTGCCTCTTGCATATCTTCAGGACTGAGAAATAGAACACCCCTCTTCTTCGGAGTAGGTTTAGGAATAGGCTCAGGAGTTGGCTCAATTGGTTCAGGAATTGCCTCGGGAATTGGCTCAGGGAGAGTCCAATTATTTTCATTAGTCAACATATTATTCAATAGTAATTCAGCTTGGTCGACTATTCTTTCCCAAAAAACACAACCATCACAACTATCCAAGTAGTCCTTGGAAGCATCGGTTAGTCCATTATAAAAGATATCAAGTATTTCAATTTTCTTAAGAGGATGATCAGGCAAAGCATTAAGTAATCGGAGAAGCCTCCCCCAAGCTTGTGGGAGACTCTCTTCTTCGATTTGCACAAAATTATATATTTCCCGCAAGGCAGCTTGTTTCTTAGGAGCAGGGAAATATTTAGCAGAGAAGTAATAAATTATATCCTGGGGACTACGCACACAACCAGGATCAAGAGAATTAAACCAAGTCTTAGCATCACCCTTTAATGAGAACGGAAATATCTTAAGGATATAATAATAGAGAGACTTCTCATCATTAGTAAATAGGCTGGCTATATCATTCAACTTGGTAAGATGTGCCACAACATTTTCAGATTCAAGGCCATAAAAAGGATCAGATTCAACCAAAGTAATTATTTCAGGATCAACAGAGAATTCATAATCCTTATCAGTAACACAGATAGGTGAAGTAGCAAAAGCGGGGTCAGGTTTCATTTTAGCATTAAGAGATTGCTGCTTCCATTTAGCTAATAACTTTTTAAGATCATATCTATTTCTTTACAAGCAAAGATAGCTCTAGCAGCTTCCTCATTCATAACATAACCCTCAGGAACAACAGGTAATTCATAATCAGGGGGAGAACTATCATCATCACTATCATCAATAATATCATCTTCAATAATTTCATTCTCTCTAACCCTAGCAAGTTGTTCATCAAGAAATTCACCTAATGGCAAAGTAGTATCACGCACAGAAGTAGTTTCATCATAAGTATCATGCATAGCAGAAGTGGCATCATCAATAACATGCGACATATCATAATTCAGAGCAGTAGCAGGTTTAGGTGTCGCAAGCTTACTAATAACAGAAGGAGAATCTAGTGCAGAGCTAGATGGCAGTTCCTTACCTCTCCTTGTGGTTGAGGGAAAAATCTTAGTTCTTTCGTCTTTCAAGTTCCTCATAGTGATCAACAGATATAAATCCGAAGTGACTCAAAGAATAGAGCTATGCTCCCCGGCAACGGCGCCATAAATTAGTCTTGATAACCCACAAGTGTAGGGGATCACAACAGCTTTCAAGGGTAGAGTATTCAACCCAAATTTATTGATTCGACACAAGGGGAGCCAAAGAATATTCTTAAGTATTAGCAGTTGAGTTGTGAATTCAACCACACCTGGATAACTTAGTATCTGCAGCAAAGTATTTAGTAGCAAAGTAGTATGATAGTAATGGTAACAGTGGCAAAAGTAAAGATAATAGTTTTGTAGTAGTTGTAACAGTAGCAACAGAAAAGTAAATAAGCGAAGCACAATATGTGAAAAGCTCGTAGGCATTGGATCAGTGATGGATAATTATGTCGGATGCGATTGCTCATGTAATAGCTATAACATAGGGTGACACAGAACTAGCTCCAGTTCATCAATGTAATGTAGGCATGTATTCCGAATATAGTCATACGTGCTTATGGGAAAGAACTTGCATGCCATGTTTTGTCCTACCCTCCCGTGGCAGTGGGGTCCTAGTGGAAACTAAGGGATATTAAGGCCTCCTTTTAATAGAGAACCCAAACAAAGCATTAGCACATAGTGAATACATGAACTCCTCAAACTACGGTCATCACCGAGAAGTATCCCGATTATTGTCACTTCGGGGTTCTCGGATCATAACACATAATAGGTGGACTATAGACTTGCAAGATAGGATCAAGAACTCACATATATTCATGAAAACATAATAGGTTCAGATCTGAAATCATGGCACTCAGGCCCTAGTGACAAGCATTAAGCATAGCAAAGTCATAGCAACATCAATCTCAAAACATAGTGGATACTAGGGATCAAACCCTAACAAAACTAACTTGATTACATGGTAAATCTCATCCAACCCATCACCGTCCAGCAAGCCTACGATGGAATTACTCACGCACGGCGGTGAGCATCATGAAATTGGTGATGGAGGATGGTTGATGATGACGATAGCGACGAATCCCCCTCTCCGGAGCCCCGAACGGACTCTAGATCAGCCCTCCCAAGAGAGATTAGGGCTTGGCGGCAGCTCCGTATCATAAAACACGATGAAACTTTCTCTCTGATTTTTCTCTCCGTGAAACAGAATATATGGAGTTGGAGTTGAGGTCGGTGGAGCATCAGGGGGCCCACGAGACAGGGGGGCGCGCCCCCCACCCTCGTGGACAGGGTGTGGCCCCCCTGGCCTTGATTCTTTTGCCAGTATTTTTTATATTTTCCAAAACTTATCTCCGTGGATTTTCAGGTCATTCCGAGAAATTTTGTTTTCTGCACAATAAACAACATCATGGCAGCTCTGCTGAAAACAGCGTCAGTCTGAGTTAGTTTCATTCAAATCATGCAAGTTAGAGTCCAAAACAAGGGCAAAAGTGTTTGGAAAAGTAGATACATTGGAGACACATCAATTGTCATATTGCTTTTTGCATGATCATGTAGTTGACATTGTATTTGTGGCAAAGCCAACTTGATAATTCTTTCATACATGTCACTCTTGATTCATTTCATATCCCGATACACCGCCGGAGGCATCCACATAGAGTCATATTTTGTTGAGTTGTAAGTAAATAAAAGTGTGATGATCTTCATTATTAGAGCATTGTCCCAGTTGAGGAAAGGATGATGGAGACTATGATTCCCCCACAAGTCGGGATGAGACTCCCGACTTTATGAAAAATAAAAGAGGCCAAAGAAGCCCAAATAAAATAAAAAGAGGCCAAAGAAGCCCACCAAAAAATTAAAAAAAAGAGAGAAAGGGAGAGAAGGGACAATGTTACTATCCTTTTTCCACACTTGTGCTTCAAAGTAGCACCATGATCTTCATAATAGAGAGTCTCCTATGTTGTCACTTTCATATACTAGTGGGAATTTTACATTATAGAACTTGGCTTGTGTATTCCAATGATGGGCTTCCTCAAAATGCCCTAGGTCTTCGTGAGCAAGCAAGTTGGATGCACACCCACTTAGTTTCTTTTGTCGAGCTTTCATACACTTATAGCTCTAGTGCATCCGTTGCATGGCAATCCCTACTCACTCACATTGATATCTATTAATGGGCATCTCCATAGCCCTTTGGTATGCCTAGTTGATGTGAGACTATGTTCTCCTTTTTGTCTTCTCTACAACCACCATTCTATTCCACATATAGTGCTATGTCCATGGCTCACGCTCATGTATTGCGTGAAAGTTGAAAAAGTTTGAGAACATAAAAGTATGAAACAATTGCTTGGCTTGTCATCGGGGTTGTGCATGATTAAATAGTTTGTGTGATGAAGATAGAGAATAGCTAGACAATATGATTTGTAGGGATAGCTTTCTTTAGCCATGTTATTTTGAGAAGACATTATTACTTTGTTAGTATGCTTGAAGTATTATTATTTTTATGTCAATATGAACTTTTGTCTTGAATCATTTGGATCTGAACATTCATGCCACTATAAATAAAATTACATTGAGAAAAATGCTAGGTAGCATTCCACATCAAAAATTCTGTTTTTAATCATTTGCCTACTCGAGGACGAGTAGGAATTAAGCTTGGGGATGCTTGATACGTCTCCAACGTATCTATAATTTTTGATTGTTCCATGCTATTATATTACCCATTTTGGATGTTTATGGGCTTTACTATACACTTTTATATCATTTTTGGGACTAACCTACTAATCGAAGGCCCAACCCGAATTACTATTTTTTGCCTATTTCAGTGTTTCGAAGAAAAGGAATAATAAACGGAGTCCAAATGGAATGAAACCTTTGGGAGCGATCTTTTTGGAACAAACACAATCCAGGAGACTTGGAGTGGACGTCAAGAAGCAACCGAGGCGGCCACGAGGTTGCAGGGCACGCCCTAGGGGGGTGGGCGCGCCCCCCACCCCCGTGGGCCCCTCGTGGCTCCACTGATGTACTTCTTCCTCCTATATATATCTACGTACCCCAAAAACATCCAGGAGCACCACGAAACCCTATTTCCACCACCGCAACCTTCTGTACCCGTGAGATCCCATCTTGGAGCCTTTCCCGACGCTCCACCAGAGGGGAAATCGATCATGGAGGGCCTCTACATCATCGCCAAGGCCTCTCCTATGAGTTATGAGTAGTTTACCATAGACCTTTGGGTCCATAGTTATTAGCTAGATGGCTTCTTCTCTCTCTTTGAATCTCAATACAAAGTTATCCTCGATCTTCTTGGATATCTATTCGATGTAACTCTTTTTGCGGTGTGTTCGTCGAGATCCGATGAATTGTGGGTTTATGATCAAGTTTATCTATGAGAAATATTTGAATCTCCTCTAAATTCTTTTATGTATGATTGGTTATCTTTGCAAGTCTCTTCGAATTATCAGTTTGGTTTGGCCTACTAGATTGATCTTTCCTGCAATGGGAGAAGTGCTTAACTTTGGGTTCAATCTTGCGGTGTCCTTTCCCTGTGATAGCAGGGGCAACAAGGCACGTATTGTATTGGTACCATCGAGGATAAAAAGATGGGGTTCATATCATATAGTTTGAGTTTATCCCTCGACATCATGTCATCTTGCCTAATGTGTTACTCTGTTCTTATGAACTTAATACTCTAGATGCATGTTGGATAGCGGTCGATGTGTGGAGTAATAGTAGTAGATGCAGGCAGGAGTCGGTCTACTTGTCGCGGATGTGATGCCTATATACATGATCATGCCTAGATATTCTCATAACTATGCACTTTTTTATCAATTGCTCGACAGTAATTTGTTCACCCACCGTAATACTTATGCTATCTTGAGAGAAGCCACTAGTGAAACCTATGGCCCCCGGGTCTATCTTCCATCATATAAGTTTCCAATCTACTTTATTTTGCAATCTCTACTTTCCAATCTATATCATAAAAATACCAAAAATATTTATCTTATCTTATTATCTCTATCAAATCTCACTTTCGCAAGTGGCCATGAAGGGATTGACAACCCCTTTATCGCGTTGGTTGCGAGGTTCTTGTTTGTTTGTGTAGGTATGAGGGACTTGCGTGGAGCCTCCTACTGGATTGATACCTTGGTTCTCGAAAACTGAGGGAAATACTTATGCTACTTTGGTACATCACCCTTTCCTCTTCAAGGGAAAACCAATGAAGTGCTCAAGAGGTAGCACCAGCTGCCCTTCATGATTGAAGGCCGTTTCCATGGTGTGAGGCCATGGTGGAGGAACAACGGCGTCAGTGAGGGCCAGTGTCACAGAGGCTTCAGCATTCACATTGGCTTAAGGCCCCACATTGTCTTTAGCCAAGACAGGGTCATTGGCTTCAGTAGCAGTGTTGGTGGTAGCCTCATTGTTCTCAACCTCCATTTGGTCAATGACCGGAGGGTCAGGCACGATCACATTCTCTTCAAGAATGACTTGATCAACAACAGGGGGTGTGGCTTCTCATTCTCTTTCTTCTTCTTCGGCTGATGCATCCAGAATGTCTTCAGCAGATTTAGCTTTATACTCTTGAACAGTCGCAGAAGGATTATCTTCAGGGAGCACTTGACGTGCCACTGAGCTGATTGTTGTGAATCTTCTTTTTGGATGGTGGACATGGAGACAGATGGCTTGAGACCTTTGCAAAGCCTGTGAAACGCTAGCGACGCCTTTGGAGATGGAGTGGTCTCCATGTAGTTGTCGTCATCAAGTACCAGATAGGTAACTGATATGTCTCCGTCGTATCTATAATTTTTGATTGTTCCATGCCAATATTCTTCAACTTTCATATACTTTTGGCAACTTTTTATACTATTTTTGGGACTAACATATTGATCCAGTGCCCAGCGTCAGTTCCTTTTTGTTGCATGTTTTATGTTTCGCAGAAAACCCATATCAAACGGAGTCCAAACGGGATAAAAACGGATGGAGAATTATTTTGGAATATTTATGATTTTTGGGAAGTAAAATCAACGCGAGATGGTGCCCGAGGGGGCCAGGAGATAGGGGGCGCACCCCAGGGAGGCAGGCGCGCCCTGGACTCTCCTGGGCCCCCCGTAAGGCGGTTGACGCTCTTCTTTTTCCGCAAGAAAGCTAATTTTATGATAAATACCTGGGCGAAAGATTCACCCCAATCGGAGTTATGGATCTTCGGATATAAAAGAAATGGTGCCAGGGCAGAATCGGGGAACGCAGAAACAGAGAGAGACAGAGAGATAGGTCCAATCTCGGAGGGGCTCTCACCCCTCCCAAGCCACGGGAGCCAAGGACTAGAGGGGAAACCCTTCTCCCATCTAGGGAGAAGGTCAAGGAAGAAGAAGAAGAAGGTGGGCTCTCCCCCCTTGCTTCCGGTGGCGCCGGAACACCGCCGGGGGCCATCATCATCACCACGATCTTCACCAACACCTCCACCATCTTCACCAACATCTCCATCACCTTCCCCCCTCTATCTACAGTGGTCCACTCTCCCGCAACCCGCTGTACCCTCTACTTGAACATGGTGCTTTATGCTTCATATTATTATCCAATGATGTGTTGCCATCCTATGATGTCTGTGTAGATTTTCGTTGTCCTATTGGTGGTTGATGAATTGCTATGATTGATTTAATTTGCTTGTTGTTATGTTTCTGTCCTTTGGTGCCCATCATATGAGCGCGCGCGTGGATCACACCATAGGGTTAGTTGTATGTTGATAGGACTATGTATTAGAGGGCAAGAGTGACAGAAGCTTCAACCTAGCATAGAAATTGATGCATACGGGATTGAAGGGGGGCCAATATATCTTAATGCTATGGTTGGGTTTTACCTTAATGAAAGTTAGTAGTTGCGGATGCTTTCTAATAGTTCCAATCATAAGTTCATAGAATTCCAAGTTAGGGATGACATGCTAGCAGTGGCCTCTCCCACATAAAAACTTGCTATCGTTCTAGTAAAGTAGTCAATTTCTTAGGGACAATTCTGCAACTCCTACCACCATTTTTCCACACTCGCTATATTTACCTTATTGCATCTTTATCTAAACAGCCCCTACTTTTTATTTACGTGCTCTTTATTATCTTGCAAACCTATCCAACAACACCTACAAAGTACTTCTAGTTTCATACTTGTTCTAGGTAAAGCGAACGTCAAGCGTGCGTAGAGTCGTATCAGTGGCCGATAGGACTTGAGAGAGTATTTGTTCTTCCTTTAGATCCTCGTTGGGTTCGACACTCTTACTTATAGAAAGAGGCTACAACTATCCCATATACTTGCGGGTCATCAAGACCTTTTTCTGGCGTCGTTGCCGGGGAGTCATAGCGTGGGGTGAATATTCTCGTGTGTGCTTGTTTGCTTTATCACTAAGTAATTTTTATTTGCTGTTCTTAGTTGTTTTCTATCTTTAGTTATGGATATGGAACACGAAATACCAAAAAAATTAGGTGTACTTGCTGCTCATGGAGATGGGGAACCTCCTAAAACCCTCGATGCTGGTTATGTGAAAGATATTATGTACTACTTTGATAATCCTGAGAAAACCCCATTCAACTTCGTTATGGGAGACACGTTGGATCAACGTGAATGCTTTAGGGATTATCGCTTGCCACAAAAAGGGAAACTATTATGGGATCAAATTAATATGTTGTGTTGGTATGCTCGGGATCTATGCTTGAGACATGATTATACTTGTTGCTCTAGGATGAAGGATCCACACCTTCCCTTTTCATGCGAATTTAATGATGATAAAACCTTAGCTTCTTATGCTAATGGTATGTATGATTACTATGATGTGGAACAAATAGAAGAATTTGTTGCTTTTATGGGTGCTTATGAGATTGAATCTATGTTTAAAGAGTTTGAAGATTTTGATGATTCAGTTTATAGACCTGAAAATTTTGCTATACTTAAATATTGTCATAATAATTATGAATACAATTACAATATTGATGCATTTATTGAGAAAGTCTCTGCTGTCCAGGAAGAGACTAATATTTTGCAGGAGTCTATGGAAGAAGAAATTGATGAAACTGTGAGCTCATTGGATGAAAAAAATGATGAGGAGAGCGAAGAACAAAAGGAGGAAGAGCAGATTAGCTACCCGTGCCCACCTTATAATGAGAGTAACTCTTCAACTTATTCATTGTTTAATTCCCCTTCGTGCTTACCGAAGGATGATTGCTATGATGATTGTTATGATCCCGTTGATTCTCTTGAAATACCCCTTTTTGATGATGCTTTCTATGCTTGTGGCCAAGATGCCAATATGAATGATGCTTATGGAGACGAACTTGCTATAGTTCCTTATGTTAAACATGAAATTGTTGCTATTGCACCCACACATGATAGTCCTATTATCTTTTTGAATTCTCCCTACTACACTATATCGAAGAAGTTTGTGCTTATTAAGGATTATATTGATGGGTTGCCTTTTACCATTACACATGATGATTTTGATAGATATAAGGGCCATTTGCATTTATGTCCCTAACTCGAACCACCTAATCAGATATACCCCTAATTCGAAAGCCTGCTCAAATTTGCCCCTCCGCCGTTAGTTGCACTTATAAAAATGCCCCTCCGTGCCGTTTCCGTCCAGTCAAAGCTGTTTGACCGTTATCTGGCTGTTTCTTTGACAATTTTGCCCCTGTGTCCATGTGCCACTTAGTAGTGGGTCCCACTCTTAAAAAATAAAACGAATAGATACTTTCTCTCACCCTCTTTGTCACCCACACTTACATGTGGGGCCGATCTTGAAAAAAAAGAAAAAAGAACATGACTATTCAAACTAGTCCGACGGTTGCCGGCGGAGACCAAATCCCACGACGGAGGCACAATGGGAGGCTGCGAGGAGGCCAGCCGAGGGAACAAGGCAATAGCCCTCGCTCAACCACGTCCAGCGATGTGCTCTTTGGACCATATGGTTGCTGGAGCAAACGGCGGCGACCATTCTCGCGGCGGCTCCGGGCGGCGCAAGTGCGGCAGCTACCATGCGAGGGGGAGGGAGAGGAAACCGTCTGTGTACCATTAAGGAGCTCACTAGGAGCATGATGGCGACGCTGCTGGGGCTCGGGGAAGACTGGAGCGACGACTTCGACGGTGGCGGCCATGACCGAGCTCAGATTTCATGGGGAAGATGGCCCGAGGCCATGGAGCTTGCTATGGAGGACTCCCAGGTCTTGTTTGGTACATCAGGATGCCATAGGAGCCGCTCGGAGCAGCTCACGTGCTTGAACGGCATTGAATCGAAGGCGGCGGTCCGAGCTCGGCGGTGGGGTAGATGTGTTGTGGTGCTTTGTCCTGGACGTCTCTGGTCAAAATCATAGGCTGTTATGATGAGGTCATGGCGTATGAGATTCCTGGCGAGGTGGCGGCGCTTCGGGTTGCCGTTGGCCATGTACTTGATAGACGCCGGCGGCGGGGCGCTCTCTGGAGTGCTTGCGTGACAGGGCTAGAGGGCGAGACAGGAACGAAGGCAAGCAGCAGAGGGAGAACAAGGGAGAGAGGGTTGCAGCGTCAGGGGAGGCCAGCGGCCAAGGCGACGCCCGTTCGGCACTCTCGCCGGAGTTGAGAGGTAGCGATCGTCGGGCCGTCGTTCGGTAGGGAGGGAGACAGAGAGAGGGGGAGGTGAGAGAGAGTTTTGTTTTTTCTATGGATGAGGGGCCCCACATGTAAGTGTGTGTGAGAGAGGGGGTGAGAGAAAGGGTTTTTCCATTTTATTTTTTGAGAGTGGGTCCCACCAGTAAGTGACACATGGAGGGAGGGGTAGAAATGTCCAGTAAACGCCCCGTAAACGGTCAAACCCCTTTAACCGGACGGAAACAGAGCGGAAGGGTATTTCTGTAAGGGCACCTAACGGCGGAGGGGCATTTTTGAGCAGGCTTTCGAATTAGGGGCAAATGTGAGTAGTGGGTTCGAGTTAGGGACACAGATGTAAAATACCCTAGATATAATATGCATGTGCTTGCTCCTACTTGCAATTATTATGAGAGAGGAACTATATCTCCACCTCTCTATGTTTCCAATATGATAAAATTGCAAGAAACTTTTTATACTATGCATTGGCCTTTACTTTGTGTGCATGAATTGTTGTTTTATGACATGTCGATGCATAGGAAGAGGGTTAGACTTCGTTGTTGCATGGCATATGTTACTTTGTTCTCCCTACTAAATTACAAATCAGTGTTAATTAAAATTGGCTTTGATATACCTTGGGATCTAGGTGGATCCATTACTTGAGCACTATATGCCTAGCTTAATGGCTTTAAAGAAATCTCTGCCAGGGAGACAACCCATAAGTTTTAGAGAGTCATTTATTTCTGTTGAGTGCTTCTATATAGTTTAAAAACAAAAAATAAATAAAGAGGGGAACCCAAAACTTTTAGAAAAAAGGAAAGCGAAAGTGAGAAAGACAAGCATTGTTGAAGTGGGAGCTAGCCTTGAACTTTGTTCATGCTCATGGAAACTTTGTGAATCTTGATTGCAGAAACTTTTAATCAAAAATAATTATCCCCTTGTACAATTCCATTGTATTATAAAAATAATGTGCCAAGGTTTGCCTTTAGGATGTTTACAATGCTTGTTGGTTCGTATGGTGCAGGACAGAAACTTTGGTTGTAGTACGCGATTTTACATTTTTAACTGGAACGTCAAACAGTAATGATTCATTTTGAACTGTCTTGCTGTACAAATTGTTTATTTTTCCTAATTTTGGTAGAATTGTTGGGGTACCATAAGTATGGTGAATGTTCAGATTGCTACAGACTGTTCTGTTTTTGACAGATTCTGTTTTTGATGCATAATTTGCTTGTTTTGATGAAACTATCAATTCCTATCAGTGGAATAAGCCATGTAAAAGTTATATTACAGTATACACAATGCAAAAACAAAATATGAATTGGTTTGCTACAGTACCTAGAGTAGTGATTTGCTTTATTATACTAACGGATCTTACCAAGTTTTCTGTTGAAGTTTTGTGTGGATGAAGTGTCTAATCGAGGAGGTCTCGATATGAGGAAAAGGAGGAGAGGCAAGAGCTCAAGCTTGGGGATGCCCGAGGCAACCCAAGTAAATATTCAAGGAGACTCAAGCGTCTAAGCTTGGAGATGCCCCGTAAGGCATCCCCTCTTTCTTCAACAAGTATCGGTATGTTTTCATATTCGTTTCGTTCATGCGATATGTGCAAGTCTTGGAGCATCTTTTGCATTTAGTTTTCACTTTTCTTTTATGCACCATGCTGGTATGAGATAGTCTTTGGTCGATTTATAGAATGCTCATTGCACTTCACTTAAATCTTTTGACTATGGCTTTATAGAATGCTTCATGTGCTTCACTTATATCATTTGAAGTTTGGATTGCCTGTTTCTCTTCACGTAGAAAACCGCCATTTGTAGAATGATCTTTTGCTTCACTTATATTTGTTAGAGCCTGGGCATATCTTTTGTAGAAAGAATTAAACTCTCTTGCTTCACTTATATCTATTTAGAGAGATGACAGGAATTGGTCATTCACATGGTTAGTCATAAAATCCTACATAAAACTTGTAGATCACTGAATATGATATGTTTGATTCCTTGCAATAGTTTTGTGATATAAAGGTGGTGATATTAGAGTCGTGCTAGTTGAGTAATTGTGAAATTGAGAAATACTTGTGTTGAGGTTTGCAAGTCCCGTAGCATGCACGTATGGTGAACCGTTATGAAACGAAGTTGGAGCATGAGGTGTTCTTTGATTGCTTTCCTTATGAGTGGAGGTCGAGATCGAGCGATGGTTAACTCCTACCAACCCTTCCCCTAGGAGCATGCGTAGTAGTACTTTGCTTCGAGGGCAAGTAGACTTTTGCAATAAGTATATGAGTTCTTTATGACTAATGTGAGTCCATGGATTATACACACTCTTACCTTTCCACAATTTGCTAGCCTCTACGGTACCGTGCATTGCCCTTTCTCACCTCGAGAGTTGGTGCAAACTTTGCCGGTGCATCCAAACCCCGTGATATGATACGCTCTATCACACATAAGCCTCCTTATATCTTCCTCAAAACAGCCACCATACCTACCTATTATGGCATTTCCATAGCCATTCCGAGATATATTGCCATGCAACTTCCATCATCATCATATACATGACTTGAGCATTCATTGTCATATTGCTTTGCATGATTGTAAGATAGCTAGCATGATGTTTTCATGGCTTGTCCGGTTTTTTGATGTCATTGCTATGCTAGATCATTGCACATCCTGGTACGCCGCCAGAAGCATTCATATAGAGTCATATCTTTGTTCGAGATATCGAGTTGTAATATTGAGTTGTAAGTAAATAAAAGTGTGATGATCATCATTATTAGAGCATTGCCCCAGTGAGGAAAGGATGATGGAGATTATGATTCCCCCACAAGTCGGGATGAGACTCCGGACTTTATGAAAAATAAAAGAGGCCAAAGAAGCCCAAATAAAAAAAGAGGCCAAAGAAGCCCACCAAAAAAAATAAAATAAAAAGAGAAAAAGAGAGAAAAAGAGAGAAGGGGCAATGTTACTATCCTTCTACCACACTTGTGCTTCAAATAGGACCATGTTCTTCATAGAGAGAGTCTCCTATGCTTTCACTTTCATATACTAGTGGGAATTTTCATTATAGAACTTGGCTTGTATATTCCGATGATGGGCTTACTCAAACGCCTGAGGTATTCATGAGCAAGCGAGTTGGATGCACACCCACTTAGTTTCCAGTTTGAGCTTTCATACACTTATAGCTCTTAGTGCATCCGTTGCATGGCAATCCCTACTCCTCGCATTGACATCAATTGATGGGCATCTCCATAGCCCGTTGATTAGCCGCGTCGATGTGAGACTTTCTCCCTTTTTTTCTTCTCCACATAAACCTCCACCATCATATTCTATTCCACCTATAGTGCTATGTACATGGCTTGCGCTCATGTATTGCATAAGAGTTGAAAAAGTTGAAGCGCGTTAAAAAGTATGAACCAATTGCTTGGCTGAAACCAGGGTTGTGCATGATGGGAGTATTTTGTGTAATGAAGATGGAGCATAGCCAGACTATATGATTTTGTAGGGATGAGCTTTCTTTGGCTATGTTATTTCGATAAGACATAATTGCTTGGTTGGTATGCTTGAAGTATTATTGTTTTTATGTCAAATGATAGACTATTGCCTTGAATCACTCGTGTCTTAATATTCATGCCATGATTAGACATATGATCAAGATTATGCTAGGTAGCATTCCACATCATTTTTTTATCATTTACCTACTCGAGGACGAGCAGGAATTAAGCTTGGGGATGCTGATACGTCTCCGTCGTATCTATAATTTTGATTGTTCCATGCCAATATTCTTCAAATTTCATATACTTTTCGCAACTTATTATACTATTTTTGGGACTAACATATTTATCCAGTGCCCAGTGCCAGTTCCTATTTGTTGCATGTTTTATGTTTCGCAGAAAACCCATATCTAACAGAGTCCAAACGGGATAAAAACGGACGGAGAATTATTTTGGAATATTTATGATTTTTGGGAAGTAAAATCAATGCGAGATGGTGCCCGAGGGGGCCAGGAGATAGGGGGCGCGCCCCAGGGAGGCATGCGTGCCCTGGACTCTCCTGGGGCCCCCGTAAGGCAGTTGGCGCTCTTATTTTGCTGCAAGAAATCTAATTTTATGAGAAAAATCTGGGTGAAAGATTCACCCCAATTGGAGTTACGGATCTCCGGATATAAAAGAAACGGTGCCAGGGCAGAATCGGGGAACGCAGAAACAGAGAGAGACAGAGAGATAGATCCAATCTCGAAGGGGATCTCGCCCCTCCCAAGCCATGGGAGCCAAGGACCAGAGGGGAAACCCTTCTCCCATCTAGGGAGAAGGTGAAGGAAGAAGAAGAAGAAGGGGAGCTCTCTCCCCCTTGCTTTCGGTGGCGCCGGAGCGCCGCCGGGGGCCATCATCATCACCACGATCTTCACGAACACCTCCGCCATCTTCACCAACATCTCCATCACCTTCCCCCCTATCTACAGAGGTCCACTCTCCCGCAACCCGCTGTACCCTCTACTTGAACATGGTGCTTTATGCTTCATATTATTATCCAATGATGTGTTGCCATCCTATGATGTCTGAGTATATTTTCGTTGTCCTATTGGTGGTTGATGAATTGCTATGATTGATTTAATTTGCTTGTGGTTATGTTGCTGTCCTTTGGTGCCCATCATATGAGCCCGCAAGTGGATCACACCATAGGGTTAGTTGTATGTTGATAGGACTATGTATTGGAGGGCAAGAGTGACAGAAGCTTCAACCTAGCATAGAAATTGATGCATACGGGATTGAAGGGGGACCAATATATCTTAATGCTATGGTTGGGTTTTACCTTAATGAACGTTAGTAGTCGCGGATGCTTGCTAATAGTTCCAATCATACGTGCATAGAATTCCAAGTCAGGGATGACATGCTAGCAGTGGCCTCTCCCACATAAAAACTTGTTATCGGTCTAGTAAAGTAGTCAATTGCTTAGGGAAAATTCCGCAACTCCTACCACCATTTTTCTACACTCGCTATATTTAGTTTATTGCATATTTATCTAAAGAACCCCTACTTTTTATTTACGTGCTCTTTATTATCTTGGAAACCTATCCAACAACACCTACAAAGTACTTCTAGTTTGATACTTGTTCTAGGTAAAGCGAACGTCAAGCGTGTGTAGAGTCGTATCAGTGGCCGATAGGACTTGAGAGAGTATTTGTTCTACCTTTAGCTCCTCGTTCGGTTCGACACTCTTACTTATCGAAAGAGGCTACAACTATCCCGTATGCTTGCGGGTCATCAGTAACTTGTGTTGGTGGAGTATGGGGTGTCTCATCTTGAACAGGGGTATCTTCTTGTGGACGCTCGGCCCAGGAGTCATCTCGAGCAATTGGCGTTAATGGACGACCAATGGTAATGTATTCACTGCTTGTTGGAGCAGGCGATGATACCAACTGGTCCTCGAGCTGAGGAAGGACTTCATCATGAACTACATTGTCTTCATGACCAATGTCTTCAGCTGCGTTGGGGTCAACAGCTCGAACTTCTTCAGATTCTGGCGCCTCTGTGGAAGCAGGCTCATGGACAACGAGACGACACTTGCGATTTGCAGAGGCGGGATATGCAACAGAGATGGGTTCAATAACAAGGGGCTTAGGGGAAGCACCACGACTTTTGTTTGAAGACTTAGATCCCTTAGTCTTCAGCTTTTTCTTGGAAGGGGCATCATCAGTTGTATCCTTGTGCTTCCCTTCTTGGCTTCGGCTTCAACTACCCTTGTCTTCGTCAGCTATGAAGCTGCTGAGGTGACCTTAGGCTTCGAGCCTGTCATGCTGGCAAGGAAAACAATGCTAGGTGCTTCCTGCCTTGGTGCTTCAGTTTGTGTCACATTAGACTTCTTTTGTTTGGCAGCCGTCCTGGGATTGATGCCAGGGTGCCCAAGAGCTTTGTGCTTCTCAACTTCATTATGTGCTTGAACACATTTCTGTGCGAAGTACTTCATGCGCTCTCGCGAGCCTTTAGCCTCATTGCGCTTCTTGCGAAACTCTTCCTTAAGGTCATGCAACATTGATACGACTCCAACATATCTATAATTTTTGATTGTTCCATGCTATTATATTACCCGTTTTGGATGTTTATGGGCTTTACTTTACACTTTTATATCATTTTTGGGACTAACCTACTAACCGGAGGCCTAGCCCGAATTGCTGTTTTTTGCCTATTTTAGTGTTTCGAAGAAAAGGAATAGCAAATGGAGTCCAAACGGAATGAAACCTTTGGAAGCAATCTTTTTGGAACAAACATGATCCAGGGGACTTGGAGTGGATGTCAAGCAACAGAGGAGGCGGACACGAGGGTGCCCGGCGCGCCCCCTAGGGCTGGGCGCGTCCTCCACCCTCGTGGGCCCCTCGAGCGTCCACCGACCTACTTCTTCCTCCTATATATACCCATGTACCGTGAAACCATCAGAAGAGACCACGAAAAACTATTTCCACCGCCGCAACCTTCTGTATCCGCGAGATCCCATCTTGGAGCCTTCGCCGGCGCTCCGCCGGAGGGGGAATCGATCATGGAGGGCTTCTACATCAACACCATAGCCCTTTCGATGAGTTGTGAGTAGTTTACCACAGACCTTCGGGTCCATAGTTATTAGCTAGATGGCTTCTTCTCTCTCTTTGAATCTCAATACAAAGTTCTCCTCGATCTTCTTGGAGATCTATTTGATGTAACTCTTTTTGCGGTGTGTTTGTCGAGATCCGATGAATTATGGGTTTATGATCAAGTTTATCTGTGAAAAATATTTGAATCTCCTCTGAATTCTTTTATGTGTGATTAAGTTATCTTTGCAAGTCTCTTCGAATTATCAGTTTGGTTTGGCCTAATAGATTGATCTTTCTTGCAATGGGAGAAGTGCTTAGCTTGGGTTCAATCCTGCGGTGTCCTTTCCCAGTGACAGCAGGGGCAGCAAGGCACGTACTGTATTGTTGCCATCGAGGATAAAAAGATGGGGTTTATATCATATTGCATGAGTTTATCCCTCTAGATCATGTCATCTTTCTTAATGTGTTACTCTGTTCTTTATGAACTTAATACTCTAGATGCATGCTGGATAACGGTCGATGTGTGGATTATAGTAGTAGATGCAAGCAGGAGTCAGTCTACTTGTAACGGACGTGATCATGCCTAGATAATCTCATAATTATTCGCTTTTCTATCAATTGCTCGATAGTAATTTGTTCACCCACCATAATACTTATGCTATCTTGAGAGAAGCCACTATTGAAACCTGTGGCCCTCGGGTCTATCTCTTATCATATAAGCTTCAATCTACTTTTATTTGCATTTTTACTTTTCCAATATATATAATAAAAATACCAAAAATATTTATCTTATCATATTATCTCTATCAGATCTCACTTTTGCAAGTGGCCTTGAAGGGATTGACAACCCCTTTATTGCATTGGTTGCGAGTTCTTGTTTGTTTGTGTAGCTACTGGATTGATACCTTGGTTCTCAAAAAATGAGGGAAATACTTACACTACTATTGCTGCATCACCCTTTCCTCTTCAAGGAAAACCAACACAAGCTCAAGACGTAGCAAGAAGGATTTCTGGCGCTGTTGCCGGGGAGGTCTTCGCTCAAGTCAAGACATACCAAGTACCCATCACAAACTCATCTCCCTCACATTACATTATTTGCCATTTGCCTCTCATTTTCCTCTCTCCCACTTCACCCTTGCCATTTTATTCGCCCTCTCTTTCCCAATCTCCTCTCTCTCTTTCGCTTGCCTTTTTGTTTGCTTGTGTGTTGGATTGCTTGTCACGATGGTGCAAGATAATACCAAATTATGTGACTTTTCCAATACTAATAATAATGATTTACTTAGTACTCCGATTATTCCTCTTAATGATGTTGAGTCTTGTGAAATCAATGCTGCTTTGCTGAATCTTGTTATGAAAGATCAGTTTTCCGGCCTTCCTAGTGAAGATGCCGCTACCCATCTAAACAACTTTGTTGATTTGTGTGAGATGCAATAGAATAAAGAGACAGATAATGATATTGTTAAATTGAAGTTATTTCCATTTTCACTTAGACATCGTGCTAAAGTGGTATTCGTCTTTGCGTAAGAATAGTATTGATTCATGGAATAAGTGCAAAGATGCTTTTATCTCTAAGTATTTTCCTCCCGCTAAGATCATCTCTCTTAGGAACGATATTATTAATTTTAAACAACTTGATCATGAGCTTGTTGCCCAATCTTGGGAAAGAATGAAATTAATGATTCGCAATTGCCCTACTCATGGTTTGAATTTATGGATGGCCATACAATTTTTTTATGCCGGATTGAATTTTGATTCCAGAAATCTTTTAGATTCGGCCATGGGAGGCACTTTTATGGAAATCACTTTAGGAGAAGCTACTAAGCTCCTTAATAATGTTATGGCTAATTATTCTCAATGGCACACCGAAAGATCTACTAGTAAGAAAGTGCATGCTATAGAAGAAATTAATGTTTTGAGTGGAAAGATGGATGAACTTATGAAATTTTTTGCTACTAAGAGTGCTCCTATTGATCCCAATGATATGCCTTTGTCTACTTTTATTGAGAATAATAATTAATCTATGGATGTGAATTCTGTTGGTAGGAATAATTTTGGTAACAATGCTTACAGAGGAAACTTTAATCATAGACCGTTCCCTAGTAATTCCTCTAGTAATTATGGAAATTCCTATAATAATTCTTATGTTAATTTTAATAAGATGCCCTCTGATTTTGAGAATAGCGTGAAAGAATTTATGATCTCTCAAAAGAATTTTAATGCCTTGCTTGAAGAAAAATTGCTTAGAGTTGATGATTTGGCTAGGAACGTTGATATACTTCCGCTTGATGTTGATTCTTTGAAACTTAGATCTACTCCTCCTAAGCATGATATCAATGAGTCTATCAAAGCTATGAGAATTTCCATTGATGAGTGCAAAGAAAGAACCGCTAGATTGCATGCTAAGAAAGATTGCTTTGTAAAAGCGTGTTCTTCTAGTTTCCATGAAAATAATGATGAAGACCTAAAAGTTATTGATGTGTCTCCTATTAAATATTTGTTTTGCAATATGAATCTTAATAATTATGGGACTGGAATGAGTCAACTTTAGTTAAAAAGCGTCCCAATGATTCGGAGTTTTTAGATCATGATGCTAAATTTGGTAAAAGTGGGATTGGAGAGGTCAAGACTTTAAATAGCATTGAACCCACTATCTTGGATTTCAATGAATTTAATTATGATAATTGTTCTTTAGTAGATTGTATTTCCTTGTTGCAATCCGTGTTGAATTCTCCTCATGCTTATAGTCAAAATAAAGCTTTTACCAAACATATTGTTGATGATTTGATGCAATCTTATGATGAAAAACTTAATTTGGAAGTTTCTATACCTAGAAAACTTAATGATGAGTGGTAACCTACTATAAAGATTAAAATTAATGATCATGAGTGTTATGCTTTATGTGATTTGGGTGCTAGTGTTTCCATGATTCCGAAAACTTTATGTGATATTCTAGGTTTCCATGATCTTGATGATTGCTCTTTAAATTTGCACCCTGCGGATTCCACCATTAAAAAGCCTATGGGAAGGATCAATAATGTTCTTATTGTTGCAAATAGTAATTTGGTGCCCGTAGATTTTATCGTTCTTGATATAGATTGCAATCTTTCATGTCCTATTATTCTTGGTAGACCTTTCCTTAGAACGATTGGTGCGATTATTGATATGAAGGAAGGGAATATTAGATTCCAATTTCCATTAAGGAAAGGCATGGAGCACTTTCCAAGAAAGAAAGTCCAATTACCTTATGAATCTATCATGCGAGCTACTTATGAATTGAGTGCCAAAGATGGCACTACTTAGATCTATCCTCGCTTTTATGCCTAGCTAGGGGCATTAAATGAAAGCGCTAGTTGGGAGGCAACCCAATTTTATTTTATTTTTGTATTTGCTTCTGTTTAGTAATAAATATTTCATCTATCTTCTGTTTAGATGTGTTTTCATGTTTTAATGAGTGTTTGTGCCAAGTAGAACCTATAGGATAACCTATGGTGATAGTTAATTTGATTCTGCTGAAAAACAGAAACTTTAAACGCACGAAAATAATTTTAGTAATTCACAGAAACGTGCTTTTGCATTGATTCATTTTGCTGTAGATCAATAGACAAGTTTCCCAGGACTTCATATTTTGGTAGGAATTTTAGAGTTCCAGAAGTATTCGAGAGTTACAGATTTCTATAGACTGTTCTGTTTTTGACAGATTCTGTTTTTCGTGTGTTGTTTGCTTATTTTGATGCATCTATGGCTAGTATGTAGGGGTATGAACCATAGAGAAGTTGGAATACATTAGGTTTAACACCAATATAAATAAAGAATGAGCTCATTACAGTACCTTATGTGGTGGTTTTTCTTTCTTGCATTAACGGAGCTTATGAGATTTCCTGTTGAGTTTTGTGTTGTGAAGTTTTCAAGTTTTGGGTAAAGATTTGATGGACTATGGAATAAGGAGTGGCAAGAGCCTAAGATTGGGGATGCCCATGGCACCCCAAGATTTTCAAGGATAACCAAAAGCCTAAGCTTGGGGATGCCCCAGATGGCATCCCCTCGTTCGTCTTCGTCCATCGGTAACTTTACTTGGAGCTATATGTTTATTCGCCACATGATATGTGTTTTGCTTGGAGAGTCTTGTATGATATTAGACTTTGATTTTTAGTTTAACACAATCATCCTTTCTGTACACACCTTTTGGGAGAAGCCCACTTGATTAGAATTTATTAGAATACTCTATGTGCTTCACTTATATCTTTTGAGCTAGATAAATTTTGCTCTAGTGCTTCACTTATATCTTTTAGAGCACAGCAGTGGCCTAATTTTGAAGAAATTGTTGATCTCTCATGCTTCACTTATATTATTTTGAGAGTATTTTAGAACAGCATGGTATTTTCAATGGTTATAAAATTGGTCCTAGAATGATGGGTATCCAAGTTGGTTATAATAAAAACTATCATAGAAAGTGAATTGGATGCTATGATCAATTTGATGCTTTATAATTGTTTTGAGATATTAGGATGTTGATATTAGAGTCATGCTAGTTGGGTGATTATGAATTTGAAGAATGCTTGTGTTGAAGTTTGTGATTCCCGTAGCACGCATGTATGGTGAACCGCTTTGTGATGAAGTTGGAACACAATTTTATTTATTGATTGTCTTCCTTATGAGTGGCGGTCGGGGACGAGCGATGGTCTTTTCCTACCAATCTATCCCCCTAGGAGCATGCGCATAGTACTTTGTTTTCAATGGCTTGTAGATTTTTGCAATAAGTATATGAGTTCTTTATGACTAATATTGAGTCCATGGATTATACACACTCTCACCCTTCCACCATTGCTAGCCTCTCTTGTGCTGCGCAACTTCCACCGATACCATACACCCACCATATACCTTCCTCAAAACAACCACCATACCTACCTATTATGGCATTTTCATAGCCATTCCGAGATATATTGCCATGCAACTTTCCACCGTTCCATTTATATGACACGCATCATCATTGTCATATTGCTCTTTGCATGATCATGTAGTTGACATCGTATTTGTGGCAAGGCCACCTTCATAATTTTCATACATGTCACTCTTGATTCATTGCATATCCCGGTACACCACCGGAGGCATTCATATAGAGTCATATCTTGTTCTAAGTATTGAGTTGTAATCTTGAGTTGTAAGTAAATAAAGTGTGATGGCCTTCATTATTAGAGCATTGTCCCAGTGAGGAAAGGATGATGGAGACTATGATTCCCCCACAAGTCGGGACGCGAGGTCGAGCAGGAATTAAGCTTGGGGATGCTTGATACGTCTCCAATGTATCTATAATTTTTGATTGTTCCATGCTATTATATTACCCGTTTTGGTTGTTTATGGGATTTACTTTACACTTTTATATCATTTTTGGGACTAACCTACTAACCGGAGGCCCAACCCGAATTGCTGTTTTTTTGCCTATTTCAGTGTTTCAAAGAAAAGGAATATCAGACGGAGTCCAAATGGAATGAAACCTTCAGAAGCAATCTTTTTGGAACAAGCGTGATCCAAGGGACTTGGAGTGGATGTCAAGCAACATAGGAGGCGGCCACGAGGGTGCCCAGTGCACCCCTAGGGCTGGGCGTGCCCCCAACCCTCGTGGGCCCCTCGAGCGTCCACCGACCTACTTCTTCCTCCTATATATACCCACGCATCCTGAAACCATCAGAAGAGACCACGAAAAACTATTTCCACCGCCGCAACCTTCTGTATCCGCGAGATCCCATCTGGGAGCCTTCGCTGGCGCTCCGCTGGAGGGGGAATCGATCACGGAGGGCTTCTACATCAACACCATAGCCCTTCTGATGAGTTGTGAGTAGTTTACCATAGACCATCGGGTCCATAGTTATTAGCTAGATGGCTTCTTCTCTCTCTTTGAATCTCAATACAAAGTTCTCCTCAATCTTCTTGGATATCTATTTGATGTAACTCTTTTTGCGGTGTGTTTGTTGAGATCTGATGAATTGTGGGTTTATGATCAAGTTTATCTATGAGAAATATTTGAATCTCCTCTGAATTCTTTTATGTGTGATTAAGTTATCTTTGCAAGTCTCTTTGAATTATCAGTTTGGTTTGGCCTACTAGATTGATCTTTCTTGCAATGGGAGAAGTGCTTAGCTTTGGGTTCAATCTTGCGGTGTCCTTTCCCAGTGACAGCAGGGGCAGCAAGGCATGTATTGTATTGTTGCCATCGAGGATAAAAATATGGGGTTTATATCATATTGCATGAGTTTTTCCCTCTACATCATGTCATCTTTCTTAATGTGTTACTCTGTTCTTTATGAACTTAATACTCTAGATGCATGCGAGATAGCGGTCGATGTGTGGAGTAATAGTAGTAGATGCAAGCAGGAGTCGGTCTACTTGTCACGGATGTGATGCCCATATACATGATCATGCCTAGATAATCTCATAATTATTCGCTTTTCTATAAATTGCTCGATAGTAATTTGTTCACCCACTGTAATACTTATGCTATCTTGAGAGAAGCCACTAGTGAAACCTATGGCCCCCGGGTCTATCTCTTATCATATAAGCTTTCAATCTACTTTTATTTGCATTTTTACTTTTCCAATCTATATCATAAAAATACCAAAAATATTTATCTTATCATATTATCTCTATCAGATCTCACTTTCGCAAGTGGCCTTGAAGGGATTGACAACCCCTTTATTGCGTTGGTTGCGAGTTCTTGTTTGTTTGTATAGGTGTGTGGGACTTTTGAGGAGCCTCCTACTAGATTGATACGTTGGTTCCCAAAAACTGAGGGAAATACTTACGCTACTATTGCTGCATCACCCTTTCCTCTTCAAAGAAAACCAACACAAGCTTAAGACGTAGCAAACATCTTCTTGAAGATTTGAACATCTGCCACGCTGAGCTTGGTCTTGTTCTTCTTGAAGAGAGCCTTCTCATAATCAATTTTTTCTTGAGCTCAACAATCTTCAGAGCCAAGGCCAACTCATTAGCAATGGCTCCATGGAATGTGACGCTGATATCCACCGGAAGCTGAAGATCATCAATGCTATTGCTCTAGTCGTCGAACCACTCATCAATGAAGTTGTTAAGAATGTCAACATCAAAGAGGGGCAGATCGTTGAAGATTTCCACCTCTTGCTTTCTCTTGATTAGCATCTCAAGGGCATCATCACCGAGATCTTAATCGCTGGACAGATCAATAGTGTCATCCTCGTTGCGCAGAATAGCAAAAGGAGTGAGGGGTTACCCAGTGGCCTTCTTGGGCAATGGCTTCTTGGTCCTCTTGGACACACGAGATAAGTCTTCAAACTGCACACTGGATTCAGGTGGTGCAGCATTCAGTGGCTTCCTGGTTGAAGTTTTTGGTGTAGCAGATGACTTTGAAGCTTTTGCCTTCTTCTTCTGCTGCTTTGGTGGTGATGGAGCATCATTAGAATCAGCTTCTTCTTCATATTGCTCCACAATAGCTCTTTGGGCAGCAATATGAGACAGAAGCCCGTCAAAATTGGCGAAGGGGCCAATCATGTTCTCATTTGCTTCACGGGTCCCATCTAGTCTTGGAGCGGAGGGGCCAGGGTTGAAGTTGTGGCCAAACTCCTTTTGGTTCTTGACAACAGAATCTTTTGCAAACTGGTTGCGCTTGAAAAGATTGTCTTCACAACACCATAAGAGAGAAGATGGGTCGGAATTCTCAGTCTGTGGTCCTCTGGCCATACGGGGATAGAACCCTTGTTCAATAGCTTCAACCTTGTTCTTTGGCACCAAGCCGCGGTAAAGACAGTCACCCCATGGGCGCTTGATGGCATTCTTTTCAGCATATTCAGGTGTTACAAACCTGTATTTGAACCATTGCTTAGCCCAATATCTTCCGATCCACTGAATCCGGTTCTTGCGCTGGGTGTAACTCTCCTCTGGGTCAGACTTGTGTAGATCATAAAGATTTTCAGGCAAATCAAGTGCAGTGTTGCCACGATGTTTCCTGCCACCTTTCCATGCAGACTTCTTTGAAGCCATAACGTTCAGACTGATTGGCTTCAAAACAGTGAAAGGCTTCCGTCTGCTGGTCAGACAAGAACTGGCTTCAGGAGATTCGATGTGACGCTGTAAGTATTCTGCAAATGAATGCAGACTATGAGAACCAAGGGATTCTCCCACAGACATGTACCTGTGACAACATTAGAGATGCGAGGGAAGTGGAAGAGGTCATATGCATTCTCAGAAGATTTTGAAGATAAATCAGTTTAGAATACATTGACCTCATAGTGCGAAGACATTCACTTATTTGAAGAGAGTTGGTTCCATATTTGTACGAATCCATGAATAGGTACAAGTAAGGAATCTAACTAGTTACAAAGCATAAGTGAATATACTTGGCATGATATGAGATGCAGATGAAGACAGATCCAGATTTGGAAGTGAAGAAACCACTTTTGGTTGAAGTGGATTTGACGGATCAAAAAGGCAGTAAAAAGTGAGTTTTAATTACCGATGATGAACTGCTAGATGAGGTAGAGAGAGAGAGAGGCCAAGTAGTTCAATCTCCCGCGCCCTAACTTGGCGGCGGAAGACACCTACGGCGGTGGTACCTCTTGAGCACTACGTTGGTTTTCCCTTGAAGAGGAAAGGGTGATGCAACAAAGTAGTGTAAGTATTTCCCTCAGTTTTTGAGAACCAATGTATCAATCCAGTAGGAGGCTCCTCACAAGTCCCTCGTACCTACACAAACAAACAAGAACCTCGCAACCAATGCGATAAAGGGGTTGTCAATCCCTTCACGACCACTTGCGAAAGTGAGATCTGATAGAGATCAAAAGATAAGATAAATATTTTTGGTATTTTTATGATATAGATTGGAAAGTAAAGATTGCAAAATAAAGTAGATCGGAAACTTATATGATGAAAGATAGACCCGGGGGCCATAGGTTTCACTAGTGGCTTCTCTCAAGATAGCATAAGTATTACGGCGAGTGAACAAATTACTATCGAGCAATTGATAGAAAAGCGAATAATTATGAGATTATCTAGGCATGATCATGTATATAGGAATCACATCTGTGACAAGTATACCGACTCCTGCCTGCATCTACTACTATTACTCCACACATCGACCGCTATCCAGCACGCATCTAGAGTATTAAGTTCATAAAGAACAGAGTAACACATTAAGAAAGATGACATGATGTAGAGGGATAAACTCATGCAATATGATATAAACACCATCTTTTTATCCTCGATGGCAACAATACAATACGTGCCTTGCTGCCCCTGCTGTCACTAGGAAAGGACACCACAAGATTGAACCCAAAGCTAAGCACTTCTCCCATTGCAAGAAAGATCAATCTAGTAGGCCAAACCAAACTGATAATTCGAAGAGACTTCCAAAGATAACAAATCATACATAAAAGAATTCAGAGGAGATTCAAATATTTCTCATAGATAAACTTGATGATAAACCCACAATTCATCGGATCTCAACAATCACACCGCAAAAAGAGTTACATCGAATAGATCTCCAAGAAGATCGAGGAGAACTTTGTATTGAGATTCAAAGAGAGAGAAGAAGCCATCTAGCTAATAACTATGGACCTGAAGGTCCGTGGTAAACTACTCAAAACTCATAAGAGAGGCCTTGGCGATGATGTAGAGGCCCTCCATGATCGATTCCCCCTCCGGCGGACCACCGGAAAAGGCTCCAAGATGGGATCTCACGGGTATAGAAGGTTGCGGCAGCGGAAATAGGGTTTCGTGGTACTCCTGGATGTTTTCAGGGTATAGAGGTATATATAGGCAAAGGAGGTCGGTTAGGGGAGCCACGAGGGGCCCACGAGGTTGGGGGGAGCGACCACTCCCTAGGGCGCGCTTGGCACCCTCGTGGCCGCCTCAGCTGCTTCTTGACGTCCACTCCAAGTCTCCTGGATTGCGTTTGTTCCAAAAAGATCGCTCCCGAAGGTTTCATTCCATTTGGACTCCGTTTGATATTCCTTTTCTTCGAAACACTGAAATAGGCAAAAAAAACAATTTGGGTTGGGCCTCCGGTTAGTAGGTTAGTCCCAGAAATGATATAAAAGTGTATAGTAAAGCCCATAAACATCCAAAATAGGTAATATAATAGCATGGAACAATAAAAAAATATAGATACGTTGGAGATGTATCAAGCATCCCCAATCTTAATTCCTGCTAGTCCTCGAGTAGGTAAATGATAAAAACAGAAATTTTGATGTGGAATGCTACCTAGCATATTTCTCAATGTAATTTTCTTTATTGTCGCATGAATGTTCAGATCCAAATGATTCAAGATAAAAGTTCAAATTGACAAAATAGTAATACTTCAAGCATACTAACAAAGCAATCATGTCTTCTCAAAATAACATGGCTAAATAAAGTTTATCCCTACAAAATCATATAGTTAGGCTATGTTCCATTTTTGGTCACACAAAATACTCCCATCATGCACAACCCCGGTTTCAGCCAAGCAATTGGTTCATACTTTTTAACGTGCTTCAGCTTTTTAACTCTCACGCAATACGTGAGCGTAAGCCATGGATATAGCACTATGGGTGGAATAGAATATGATGATGGAGATTGTATGGAGAAGACAAAAAAGGAGAAAGTCTCACATTGACGAGGTTAATCAACGGGTTATGGAGATGCCCATCAATTGATGTCAACATGAGGAGTAGGGATTGCCATGCAACGGATGCACTAGAGCTATAAATGTATGAAAGCTCAACAAAAGAAACTAAGTGGGTGTGCATCCAACTTGCTTGCTCACGAAGACCTAGGGCATTTTGAGGAAGCCCATCGTTGGAATATACAAGCCAAGTTCTATAATGAAGAATTCCCACTAGTATATGAAAGTGACAACATAGGAGACTCTCTATATGAAGAACATGGTGCTACTTTGAAGCACAAGTGTGGAAAAAGATAGTAACATTGTCCCCCCTTTTTTGGGCCTTTCTTTTTTATTTATTTGGCCTTTTTTTATTTTATTTTTGGTCTTTCTTTTTTTATTTGGACTTTCTTTTTTTATAGGGGACAATGCTCTAATAACGATGATCATCACACTTCTATTTATTTACAACTCATGAATTGCAACTCGATACTAGAACAAGATATGACTCTATATAAATGCCTCCAACGGTGTACCGGGATATGCCATGAATCAAGAGTGACATGTATGAAAAATTATGCATGATGACTTTGCCACAAATACGATGTCAACTACATGATCATGCAAAAGCAATATGACAATGATGAAACGTGTCATGATGAACGGAATGGTGGAAAGTTGCACGGCAATATATCTCGGAATGGCTATGGAAATGCCATAATAGGTAGGTATGATGGCTGTTTTGAAGAAGATATAAAGAGGTTTATGTGTGATAGAGCGTATCATATCACGGGATTTGGATGCACCGGCGAAGTTTGCAACAACTCTCAAGGTGAGAAAGGGCAATGCACGGTACCGAAGAGGCTAGCAATGATGGAAGGGTAAGAGTGCGTATAATCCTTGGACTCACATTAGTCACAAAGAACTCATATACTTATTGCAGAAGTTTAATAGACCTCGAAGCAGAGTACTACTACGCATGCTCCTAAGGGAAGGGTTTGTAGGAGTTAACCATCACGTGATCCCGACCTCCACTCATAAGGAAGGCAATACGTGCATGCTACGGGACTTGCCAACTTCAACACAAGTATTTCTTAAATTCACAATTACCCAACTAGCATGACTCTAATATCACCACCTCTATATATCAAAACAATTATCAAGCATCAAATTGATCATAGCATCCAATTCACTTTCTATGATAGTTTTTATTATACCCAACTTGGATTCCCATCATTCTAGGACCAATTTTATAACCATAACAAATACCATGCTGTTCTAAAAGAATCTCAAAATAATATAAATGAATCATGAGAGATCAATAATTTCTACAAAATAAAACCATGCTCTAAAAAGATATAAGTGAAGCACTAGAGCAAAAATTATTTAGCTCAAAAGATATAAGTGAAGCACATAGAGTATTCTAATAAATTCCGAATTATGTTGTATCTATCCCAAAAGGTGTGTACAACAAGGATTATTGTGTTAAACTAAAAAGCAAAACTCATATAATACAAGACGCTCCAAGCAAAACACATATCATGCGGCGAATAAAAATATAGCTCCAAGTAAAGTTACTGGTAGATGAAGACGGAAGAGGGGATGCCTTCCGGGGCATCCCCAAGCTTAGGCTTTTGGTTGTCCTTGAATTATCTTCGGGTGCCATGGAAATCCCCAAGCTTAGGCTTTTGCCACTCCTTATTCCATAGTCCATCAAATCTTTACCCAAAACTTGAAAACTTCACAACACAAAACTCAACATGAAATCTCATAAGCTCCGTTAGTGCAAGAAAGAAAAACCACCACTTAAGGTACTGTAATGAACTAATTATTTATTTATATTGGTGTTAAACCTACTATATTCCAACTTCTCTATGGTTTATAACCCCCGATACTAGCCATAGATTCATCAAAATAAGCAAACAACACACGAAAAACAGAATCTGTCAAAAAACAGAACAGTCTGTAGCAATCTATAACTTTCGAATACTTGTGGAACTCTACAAATCCTACAACAATAGGAAGTCCTAGGCAATTTGTCTATTGATCTACTACAAAAAGAATCAACTAAAAATCACGTTTCTGTGATTTCTTAAAATTATTCTCGTGTGCGCAAAAGTTTCTGTTTTTTTAGCAAGATCAAATTAACTATCACCCAAGATGATCCTATAGGTTCTACTTGGCACGAACACTAATTAAAACATAAAACCACATCTAAACAGAATATAGATGAATTATTTATTACTAAAAATAATCAAAAAGCAAGGAACATAAATAAAATTGGGTTGCCTCCCAACAAGCGGTATTGTTTAACGCTCCTAGCTAGGCATAAAAACGAGAATAGATCTAAGTATTGCCATCTTTGGTTTTCAATTCATAAGTGCCTTGCATAATAGATTCATAAGGTAATTTGATTTTATTTCTAGGAAAGTGTTCCATGCCTTTCCTTAATGGAAATTGGAATCTAATATTTCCTTCCTTCATATCAATAATTGCACCAATCATTCTAAGGAAAGGTCTACCAAGAATAATAGGACATGAAAAATTGCAATCTATATCAAGAACGATAAAATCTACGGGCACACAATTCCTATTTGCAACAATAAGAACATCATTAATTCTTCCCATAGGTTTCTTAAGAGTGGAATCCGCAAGATGCAAGTTTAAAGAGCAATCATCAAATTCACGGAAACCTAGCACATCACATAAAGTTTTTGGAATCATGGAAACACTAGCACCCAAATCACACAAAGCATAGCATTCATCATCTTTTATTTTAATTTTAATAGTAGGTTCCCACTCATCATAAAGTTTTCTAGTGATAGAAACTTCCAATTCAAGTTTTTCCTCATAAGATTGCATCAAAGCACCAACGATATGTTTGGTAAAAGCTTTATTTTGACTATAAGCATGAGGAGAATTCAACACGGATTGCAACAAGGAAATACAATCTATTAAAGAACAATTATCATAATTAAATTCCTTGAAATCCAAAATAGTGGGTTCATTGCTATGTAAATTTTTGACCTCTCCAATCCCACTTTTACCAAATTTAGTATCAAGATCTCAAAACTCTGAATCATTGGGACACCTTTTAACTAAAGTTGATTCATATCCAGTCCCATCATTATCAAGATTCATATTGCAAAACAAAGATTTAATAGGGGACACATTAATCACTTTTATATCTTCATCATTATTTTCATGGAATCTAGAAGACCATGCTTTTACAAAGCAATCTTTCTTAGCACGCATCCTAGCGATTCTTTCTTTGCACTCATCAATGGAAATTCTCATGACTTTGAGAGACTCATTGATATCATGCTTAGGTGGAATAGATCTAAGTTTCAAAGAATCAACATCAAGAGAAATTCTATCCACGTTCCTAGCCAATTCATCAACTTTAAGCAATTCTTCAAGCAAAGCATTGAAATTCTTTTGAGAGATCATAAATTCTTTAACACTATTCTCAAAATCATAGGGCATCTTATTAAAATTTCCATAAGAGTTGTTGTGGGAATTACCATAATTATTAGAGGAATTACTAGGGAACGGCCTAGGATTAAAGTTTCCTCTATACGCGTTGTTACCAAAATTATTCCTACCAACAAAATTCCCATCCATAGATTCATTATTATTCAATAGGAGCACTCTTATTAGCAAACAATTTCATAAGTGCATCCATCTTTCCACTCAAAACATTAATCTCTTCTATTGCATGAACTTTTTTACTAGTAGATCTTTCGGTGTGCCATTGAGAATAATTAACCATAATATTATCTAAGAGTTTAGTAGCTTCTCCTAAAGTGATTTCCATAAAAGTGCCTCCGGCGGCCGAATCTAAAAGATTTCTAGAAGCAAAATTCAATCCGGCATAAAATTTTTGTATGATCATCCATAAATTTAAACCATGTGTAGGGCAATTGAGAATCATTAATTTCATCCTCTCCCAAGATTGTGCAACATGTTCATGATCAAGTTGCTTAAAATCCATAATATCGTTTCTAAGAGAGATGATCTGAGCGGGAGGAAAATACTTAGAGATAAAAGCATCTTTGCACTTATTCCAAGAATCAATACTATTTTTAGGCAAAGACGAAAACCAAGTTTCAGCACGATCTCTAAGTGAAAACAGAAATAACTTCAATTTAACAATATCATTAGCCATGTCTTTCTTCTTTTGCATATCGCACAAATCAACAAAGTTGTTTAGATGAGTAGCGGCATCTTCACTAGGAAGGTCGGAGAATTGATCTTTCATAACAAGATTCAACAAAGCAACATTTATTTCACAAGATCCATCATCATTAAGAGGAGCAATTGGAGTGCTAAGGAAATCATTATTGTTAGTATTGGAACAGTCACACAATTTAGTATTATCTTGAGCCATCGTTACAAGCAATCCAACACACAAGCACACAAAAGGCAAGCAAAGAAGAGGTGAACAGAAAACAGAGGGCGAATAAAATGGCAAGGGTGAAGTGGGGGAGAGGAAAATGAGAGGCAAATGGAAAATAATGTAATGCGAGGGAGATAAGTTTGTGATGGGTACTTGGTATGTCTTCACTTGAGCGAAGACCTCCCCGACAACGGCGCCAGAAATCCTTCTTACTACCTCTTGAGCACTGCATTGGTTTCCCTTTTAGAGGAAAGGGTGATGCAGCAAAGTAGCGTAAGTATTTCCCTCAGTTTTTGAGAACCAAGGCATCAATCAAGTAGGAGGCTCCTCACAAGTCCCTCGTACCTACACAAACAAATAAGAACCTCTCAACCAACGCGATAAAGGGGTTGTCAATCCCTTCATGGCCACTTGCGAAAGTGAGATCTGATAGAGATAAAAAGATAAGATAAATATTTTTGGTATTTTTATGATATAGATTCGAAAGTAAAGATTGCAAAATAAAGTAGATCGGAAACTTATATGATGAAAGATAGACCCGGGGGCCATAGGTTTCACTAGTGGCTTCTCTCAAGATAGCATAAGTATTACGGTGGATGAACAAATCACTGTCGAGCAATTGATAGAAAAGTGCATAGTTATGAGATTATCTAGGCATGATCATGTATATAGGCATCACGTCCGCAACAAGTAAACCGACTCCTGCCTGCATCTACTACTATTACTCCACACATCGACTGCTATCCAGCATGCATCTAGAGTATTAAGTTCATAAGAATAGAGTAACGCATTAGGCAAGATGACATGATGTAGAGGGATAAACTCAAACAATATGATATAAACCCCATCTTTTTATCCTCGATGGCAACAATACAATACGTGCCTTGCTGCACCTGCTATCACTAGGAAAGGACACCGCAAGATTGAACCCAAAGCTAAGCACTTCTCCCATTGCAAGAAAGATCAATCTAGTAGGCCAAACCAAACTGATAATTCGAAGAGACTTCCAAAGATAACAAATCATACATAAAAGAATTCAGAGGAGATTCAAATATTTCTCATAGATAAACTTGATCATAAACCCACAATTCATCGGATCTCGACAAACACACCGCAAAAAGAGTTACATCGAATAGATCTCCAAGAAGATCGAGGAGAACATTGTATTGAGATTCAAAGAGAGAGAAGAAGCCATCTAGCTAATAACTATGGACCCGAAGGTCTGTGGTAAACTACTCACAACTCATAGGAGAGGCCTTGGCGATGATGTAGAGGCCCTCCATGATCGATTCCCCCTCCGGTGGAGCGTCGGAAAAGGCTCCAAGATGGGATCTCACGGGTACAGAAGGTTGCGGCGGTGGAAATAGGGTTTCGTGGTGCTCCTGGATGTTTTCAGGGTATGGAGGTATATATAGGCGAAGGAGGTCGGTTAGGGGAGCCCTGAGGGGGCCACGAGGGTGGGGGGCGCGCCTGGCACCCTCGTGGCCACCACAGCTACTTCTTGGTGTCCACTCCAAGTCTCCTGGATTGCGTTTGTTCCAAAAAGACGCTCCCGAAAGTTTCATTCCGTTTGGTCTCCGTTTGATATTCCTTTTCTTCGAAACACTGAAATAGGCAAAAAAACGACAATTTGGGCTCGGCCTCCGGTTAGAAGGTTAGTCCCAAAAATGATATAAAAGTGTATAGTAAAGCCCATAAACATCCAAACGGGTAATATAATAGCATGGAACAATAAAAAATTATAGATAAGTTGGAGATGTATCAGGCGGCGGCGGAGAGGATGAAGTCCGCGGCCGGCGTGAGGACAACGTCGGATGTCGCGGCAGCTAAGCGCTTCGTCTCCGGCGTTGACGCGAGCTAGCGGAGGCGCTAGGGTTTGAGCGAGGTGGTGAGGTGGAAAACAGATATTGACCGCGAGGGGTGAATATTTATAGGAAGGAGGAGGGTGGCGCAGCGCAATTACGCAGGTGCCCCTGGCGGTTCACATCTGAGGGACACGTGGCATGCATGCAACTTATTGGAAGTTGTTCCATGTTCCCACACACGCCTGGATTGTCTATTGGTCGTTCCGACTTCTTCGGTATTCAGGCAATAAGGATACAACATTAAAAACATATTTAAATGTTTGTCACTTTGTCTTCTGCTGACAAGGACTCAGAGAAGACAATCGATAGGTTTCAATAGAATGCATATGATTTGGATAGATAGAATTTGAGGAAGAAGCACAGAAGAGGTTAGGGTTCGATCAGATTCACTAAGATCAATAAAGATTCAAGTATGAATATATAGCTATAAGTGAATGTTGTAGAGGACAGAACACAAATATATATATTTATAGACCAACTCAACATCGTGAACATGAACCTTGAAGTCAAATCAATGTTGAAGACAAACCAAATGCGAAGACTATGCAACCATGACGCCAAAATAAACACTTCAATAAGAATTTGGTGGTGGTGTTATCCACCGTATAGGAAGTATTAGACCCAGACACGGTGCACAATTATCGTGGCGCTCCAAAGTCAAATTCCACGTTAATGTATTCACACCTAGAGTGTATGTCTTCATTGATTGAAGATATACGTTACTTTGTGTGTTGCACATCTAAGTCATCAACATGCATAATCGTTAGGATGTGTGTCCAATTACAGGACATTTGAGGAATATAAGATATTTAGCTCACACCGCAACTTGCAAAATCTTTTCTCATCCAAGGGCTTTGTGAAGATATCTGCCAATTGCTCTTCAGTGTTGACATGAATGATATCAATATCTTCCTTCATGACATGGTCTCTGAGAAAGTGATGACAGATCTGAATGTGCTTTGTCTTCAAGTGCTGAACTGGGTTGTTGGCAATCTTGATGGCGCTTTCATTGTCACAGTAGAGTGGCACATGCTTCAGATGGATACCATAGTCCTTGAGAGTTTGCTTCATCCATAGAAGCTGAGCGCAGCAAGATCCAGCAGCAATGTATTCAGAATCAGCAGTGGAGAGAGATACACAGTTCTACCTCTTTGAAGACCAACAGACAAGAGATCGTCCAAGAAAGTGACATGTGCCTGATGTAGACTTGCGATCAACCTTGTCACCAGCATAATCAGCATCTGAGAATCCAACTAGATCAAACTCTGGGCCCTTTGGATACCATAATCCTAGTGTTGGGGTGTAAGCCAAATATCGAAGAATTCATTTCACAGCTAAGTGATGTAATTCCTTTGGTGCCGCTTGGAATCAGACACACATTCTCGGGGGGGATGAACCCCGGGCAGGCAATGGAACCCGGAATCTTTTCAAAAATAGCAGGCCCGCATCACCCCGCAAACCGGCACGCGCCTGGCCAGGTCGCTCGACCCGGCAAGGCCCGCAACCCGGCCAAACTCTCCGACCCGGCAAGGTACGTCGACCCGGCCATAGCAACTGGCGCGAGACAACTCAACCCGGCGCAACCATGGCTTCCCCAGCAAGCCAGCCCACCAGTGGCGTCCACGGCAACCCAGCCACAGGTCAGCTCCCGTCCCATCCAGGCCGTGCGATGGGACGAGACCTCAACCATCGATGACCAAGACAACAGTGTTCCCACCCATGCCTATGGTCAGCCGGAGCATGGCAACAGTGCCCCTTACCTACCCGCTGACCAGGGCTGGCGTGGCTACAGTGCTCCCGCCCTCACCGCTGACGATAGCAAGCAGCAGCCTGACGGAGAGCACTGTACACGACTCGACTCGGCCACGCCCTGAAGATCGACAAGACGGTGCACATTCCCCCAAGGCACACGGGGCCCGCACCTAGGTGACCCGGTGAACCACAAGCCCACAAGCGGGACCCAGCTCGGTGCCCCGGACACTGACAATACGGACCCACCAACTCGGCATATTACCATTGTAACCCTGGGTGGGTTGATCTATAAAACCCCCCAGGAACCCACGCCTACAGGGGCATGAGATGATATGAGATGGCATGAGATGAGATGAGATGATATGAGATGGCATGAGATGAGATGAGATGATATGAGACATATGTAATAAAAACACAAGCAAGCATAGGACTAGCCACCCAACCGCAACACCGGGGAGAAGGAGCATCCCAAGCGTTAGCCAGCTTCCTTCCTCCTCCATATAGCTGCAGGAGCGACATTGTATTATCGATCGTCCAACTAAACTCGGCAGGACTAGGGGTGTTATCTCTCCGGAGAGCCCCGAACCTGGGTATGTCCGGCGCCCCACGCCCGCGCATGCCAACCTCGCCTTTGGAGCCCACCAGCTCCCTCGAGCCTCCTCCTCTCTTTAGACATCCCTTGGCATCTCCCGTGCTCCCACCATGATAGTTGGCGCCCACAGTGGGGCAGCTCAAGGAGCTGGCCGGGAGCATGCTTCAGATGGGGCCCTTCTCCTACTCCGACGAGTCCGTCGCTCTGGCGGACGACATCATCGGCGCGCTCGCCGCCTCCTTCACCATGCCGTGCATCTCCGATGCATTCGCGACCGAAGAGTACCCCAGCGAGGTGCTCAGCTACTCCGACTCTCCCCTTTCCCTCGGCGGCGGCATTGCCGCCGGGACGATGGACACCCATGTGGAGGTTTTCGTCACCGGCGATGGTGCCTCCTCCTCGTCGAGCAAGGCGAGGAGGGTCACAGAAGCTGGGGCCGCTCCGGCACGGACCGAGGCATTCGACCCGCTGCGTGCCGCAATGCAGAGCCTCTGTATCCCCATCAGCACTGACATCGACGCCACCAACATCGCCGAAGCCCGAACCCTGCTCGAGGATAGGCGCCAACAGATGCTGGACCTGTCCGAGACGCTGGCCGCCACCAGGCGTTGCCTGGAAGCCATTCAGATGGAGCACGACGGCGCCCATGGATTCACGCCCGCGGCTGAGCCAAGCCGGGTCGCCGATACTCGGGCCCAGGAAGGAGCGATCGGCCGGGCCTTCGGCGCCGTCCGGACCATCTACGAAACCCCAGTGAAGAACATGCACGCTACGGAGGCAGCCGCGGCCGGCCTCGACCAACTCGTGGGTGACGAGCTCAAAGAACGCATCGGGCGGATGCACGAGCTCCTCCACGCCGCCAACACCCAGCAGGATCCGACTCTGCCCGTCTTGGCGGACCTGGCGAACTTCTGCACACGGCTTCCTCGCCGCCCGACGAGGCGCACTCCAGCCAAGCCTGGACGCGATGCAACCCGGCCGCCACCGCCGCCGACGCTCCAGGCAACGAGCCCGCCCCGGAGACCCGGTGCGGACCCGGCCAGCATGGTCGGCGTCCGGCTCCAACCGACCCGGCCCCTCTGGGCCTGGCTGCCAGTCGACTCGGCCACGCGCCATCAACGACGCCGACGTGCGCCACCGTCTCGATCAGCTCGCTCGCTCCTTGGAGGTGGAGGAGAGCGGTGCTATCGGGCCGGCGTGCTTCAGCCCACGCATCCGGGAGGAGCCCTTCCCCAAGGGGTTCATGCTCCCCCGCGACACTCTCAAGTACAATGGGACCGTGAAGCCAGAAGACTGGCTCACCGACTACACCACGGCCATTGGCATCACCGGTGCCAATCGTCGTCTCTCCGTGCGCTACGCACCGCTCATGCTCCAGGGGTCGGCCCTCACATGGTTGAACAGCCTGCCGATGCGCAGCATCAACGCGTGGGTCGATTTCGAGGAAGCCTTTGTCCGCAACTTCACAGGGACATACAAGCGACCCGTTCGCACCAGCCAGCTCTCCATGTGCGTGCAGGGGCCAACAGAGACCGGCCGCGAGTATCTCGCACGCTGGACCGAGCTCCGGAACAGCTGCGAGGGCGTCCATGAAGTCCAGGTGATCCAGTACTTCGTCAGCGGGTGCCAAGACGGCACCCTCCTCAAGCACAAGCTCCTACGCTCCGAGCCGGCCACCATGGCCGCGCTCATGGTGACGGTGGACAAGTACGCCAACACCGACTCCGCCATGAAGATCCAGGTGGCGCTAGATGAAGCCGGCAAAGCAAAGCCGGTTCCTCCCCCAAAGCCGGCCGGTGAAAGCAGTCGGCAGCAGCATCACCAGAACAACAAGCGCAAGGCCGACCAGCCGGCGCAACATCACGACAACCGGCTCGTCGCGGCCGCCGATCCCACGGCGAACCCGGCAGCAAAGCGCCGGCAGACCGGCAAGATGGTGTGGCAACCCGCCATGAATTTTGAAGAGATGCTCGACGCCCCATGCAAGCACCACAGCGGCACAAGACCCTTGATACGTCTCCAACGTATCTATAATTTTTGATTGCTCCATGCTAATTTATCTACTGTTTTAGGATATACTGGGCTTTATTATCCACTTTTATATTATTTTTGGGACTAACCTATTAACCGGAGGCCCATCCCAGATTTGCTATTTTATGCCTATTTCAGTGTTTCGAGGAAAAGGAATATCAGACAGAGTCAAAACTGAACGAAATCAACTGGAGAAGTTATTTTTGGAAGGAAAGCAACCCAAAGAACTTGGAGTGCACGTCAGGGGAGATACGGGCTGCCCACGAGTGTGGGAGGCGCCCCCTGGGCGCGCCCCCTGCCTTGTGGGACCCCCGTAGCTCCACCGACCTACTTCCTGCACCCATATATACCTACGTACCCAAAAACTTCTAGAACAGAACCTAGATCAGGAGTTCCGCCGCCGCAAGCCTCTGTAGCCACCAAAAACCAATTGGGACCCTGTTCCGGCACCCTGCCGGATGGGGATCCCATCATTGGAGGCCATCTTCATCATCCCGACGCTATCCATGACAATGAGGGAGTAGTTCACCCTCGGGGCTGAGGGTATGTAACAGTAGCTATGTGTTTGATATCTCTCTCTCATGTTCTCTCTCGTGTTCCATCTATGGCACGATCTTGATGTATCCCGATCTTTGCTATTGTAGTTGCATCTTATGATGTTTCTCCCCCTCTACTCTCTTGTGATGAATTGAGTTTCCCCTTTGAAGTTATTTTATCGGATTGAGTCTTTTATGAGAACACTTGATGTATGTCTTTCCATGATTATCTGTGGTGACAATGGGATATCATGTGCCACTTGATGTACGTTTTGGTGATCAACTTGCGGGTTTCGTGACATTGGGAACCTATGCATAGGGGTTGGCACACGTTCTTAACTCTCCGGTAGTAGCTTTGGGGCACTCTTTGAAGTAATTTTATGTTGCTTGGATGAATCTAAGATTGTGTGATGCATATCGTATAATCATACCCACGGATACTTGAGGTGACAATGGAGTATCTAGGTGACATTAGGGTTTTGGTTGATTTGTGTCTTAAGGTGTTATTCTAGTATGAACTCTATGATGGATTGAGCGGAAAGAATAGCTTTATGTTATTTTACTACGAACTCTTGAATAGATAGAACAGAAAGGATAACTTTGAGGTGGTTTTGTACCCTACCATAATCTCTATGTTTGTTCTCCACTATTAGTGGCTTTGGAGTGACTCTTTGTTGCATGTTGAGGGCTTGTTATATGATCTATCTATGTTATTATTGTTGAGAGAACTTGCACTAGTGAAAGTATGAACCCTAGGCCTTGTTTCCTGTCATTGCAATACCATTTACGCTCACTTTTATCGTTTGTTACCTTGCTGTTTTTATTACTTCAGATTACAAATACCTTTATCTACTATCTATTTTGCACTTGTATCTTCATCTCTTCACCGAACTAGTGCACCTATTCAATTTACCATTGTATTGGGTGTGTTGGGGACACAAGAGATTCTTTGTTATTTGGTTGCAGGGTTGTTTGAGAGAGACCATCTTCATCCTACGCCTCCTACGGATTGATAAACCTTAGGTCATCCACTTGAGGGAAATTTGCTACTGTCCTACAAACCTGTGCACTTGCAGGCCCAACAACGTCTATAAGAAGAAGGTTGTGTAGTAGACCTCAAGCAGTTTCTGGCGCCGTTGCCGGGGAGGTTAGCGCTTGAAGGTATATGTTTAGATCTTGCAATCGAATCTTTTTGTTTCTTGTTTTAGCACTAGTTTAGTTTATAAAAGAAAATTACAAAAAATGGAGTTAAGTTTGTCACATACACTTCACCTTTTTAATATCTTTCGTGAGTATGATGGAAAGGATAATTGTGCTCAAGTGATAGAAGAAGAATTACATAGATTTCTTGGCATAAAATATGTGAATGATGAGCATGATTGCAATGTTGTAGGTACAAATTCTTTGAATATCCATGATGCTAATGATATGCAAAGCCACAAGCTTGGGGAAGCTATGTTTGATGAAGATGATATTTTTTGTCCCCCAAGCTTTGATGAGCAAATTTACTATGATGAAAGCATGCCTCCTATCTATGATGATTATTGTGATGACACATATGCTTTAAAGAATAATGATAACCATGAAACGTGTCATCTTGATCTTAATTTTCAATCACATGATAGTTATTTTGTTGAGTTTGCTCCCACTACTATTCATGAGAACAAATTTGCTTATCTTGAGAGTAGTAAATTTTCTATGCAAGTAGATCATGAAAAGAATGCTTTAGGTGCTGGTTATATTGTTGAATTCATTCATAATGCTACTGAAAATTATTATGAGGGAGGAACATATGCTTGTAGGAATTGCAATAATGTCAAGTTTCCTCTCTATGTGCTTAAATTCTTGAAGCTATGCTTGTGTCACCTTCCTATGCTAGTTGATTATTGTTCCCATAAGTTGTTTGCTCACAAAATCCCTATGCATAGGAAGTGGGTTAGACTTAAAAGTGCTAGTCATATGCTTCATGATGCTCCCGTTATGTTTCAATTCTTATCTTTTATGTGAGCATCATTGTCATCATCATGCCTAGCTAGAAAGGCATTAAAGAAAAGCGCTTGTCGGGAGACAACCCAATATTTATCCTTACTGTTTTTGTGTGTCCACATGATTATGCTACTGTAGTAATCATGTTTTATAGCTTTTGTTTCAATAAAGTGCCAAGTAGAACCTTTGGAAAGACTTGGGTGAAGTTTATATGATCTTGCTGTAGAAAACAGAAACTTTTGCGCTCACGAGAATGGCTGTCATTTTTTACTGGAGAGTGATTTTAGGTTGATTCATTTTGAGGATGATTAATAGACAAATTACTCAGGTCCAGAAATTTATTTCATAATTTTTGGGGTTCCAGAAGTATACGTTTTATACAGATTACTACAGACTGTTCTGTTTTTGACAGATTCTATTTTCTATGTGTTGTTTGCTTATTTTGATGCATCTATGGCTAGTATTAAGTGGTATTAACCATAGAGATGTTAGAATACAGTAGATATTACACCAATATTAATTTAGAATGAGTTCATTACAGTACCTAAGTGGTGGTTTCATTTTCTTATACTAACGGAGCTTACGAGTTTTGTTTTGAGTTTTGTGTGGTTGAAGTTTTCAAGTTTTGGGTAAAAATTCGATGGACTATGGAATAAGGAGTGGAAAGAGCCTAAGCTTGGGGATTCTCAAGGCACCCCAAGGTAAAATTCAAGGACAACCAAGCAACTAAGCTTGGCGATGCCCCGGAAGGCATCCCCTCTTTCGTCTTCGTTCATCGGTAACTTTACTTGGAGCTATATTTTTATTCACCACATGATATGTGTTTTGCTTGGAGCGTCATTTTATTTTGTTAGTTAGAATAATTTTTTGCATCTTTAGTTTCAATAAAAATGTCAAGGACAGCCTTTGCCATGCTTATTTTGCTAGTATGCATGTTGCTGTTTGAAAACAGAAAGTTTACCGCTGTTGCAAAAATTCCCTAGAAAAGTCAGAGCATGGTCTAACGTTGAATCTTTTTGCATATTGAGCTCTGATAAATTTATTACAGTGGAAATTTTAGTTCATAATTTTTGGGGTCAGGGAAGTATTGATCCTCTTGCATTCTTTACAGACTGCACTATTTTGGCAGATTGCTGTTATGTTTGCATTGTTTGCATATGTTTGCTTGTTTAATGATTCTATTTGAGGATATGAGTATTAAATATACAGAGGAATTTAGTATGCAATGTTGAATAATAATTTTAGTGATTTGTTACAGTAGAATATGATAAGGTTTTGCATTGGTTTATACTAACCTATCTCACGAGTTCTTGTTGAGTTTGTTGTGAATGAAGCTTTTGGTAAAAAGAGAAACCATGATATGAGAGGAATTAAGGAGACACAAAAGTTCAAGCTTGGGGATGCCCAAGGCACCCCAAGATAATATTTCAAGAAGTCTCAAGCATCTAAGCTTGGGGATGCCCCGGTAGGCATCCCACCTTTCTTCTTCAACAACTATCGGTTAGTATCGGTTGAGCCTAAGTTTTTGCTTCTTCACATGAGTTGTGCTATCCTTGCATTGTAGTTTTCTTTAGCTTTGCTTGCTGTTTGAATGAAGTATCAAGATCTGAAATTATTTATTGATAGAGAGCCTTACATGAATTGGAATTTTTTAGAATACTCTATGTGCTTCACTTATATCTTTTGAGCTTGATAGTTTTGCTCATAGTGCTTCACTTATATCTTTTGAGCGTAATAATTTTTGCTCTAGTGCTTCACTTAGATCTTTTAGAGCACGGTGGTGGATTTGTTTTAAAGAAACTATTGATCTCTCATGCTTCACTTAGATTATTTTTGGAGTCGTTAATAGCATGGTAATTTGCTTAAAGATAATATACTTGGTATTCAAGATTTGTGAAACTTTCTTTTGAGTGCGTTGAATACTAAGATAAGTTTGATGCTTGATAATTGTTTTGAGATATGGATGTGATAATATTAAAGCAATGCTAGTAGGGGTAATTATGAATTTAAAGAATGCTTGTGTTGAAGTTTGTGATTCTCGTAGCATGCACGTATGGTGAACCGCTTGTGATGAAGTCGGAGCACAATTTATTTATTGATTGTCTTCCTTATGAGTGGCAGTCGGGGACGAGCGATGGTCTTTTCCTACCAATCTCCCCCTAGGAGTATGCGTTTTATGCTTTGGTTTTTGATGACTTCTAATTTTTTGCAATAAGTGCATGAGTTCTTTTGATTAATGTTGAGTCCATGGATTATACACACTCTCACCCTTCCGCCATTGCTAGCCTCTCTAATGCCACGCATTTTTCGCCGGTATCATACATACACCACATACCTTCCTCAAAACAGCCACCATACCTACCTATCATGGCATTTCCATAGCCATTCCGAGATATATTGCCATGCAACTCTCCAGTGTTTCGTTCATATGACACACATTACTTTTGTCATATTGCTTTTTGCATGAACATGTAGGTTACATTGTATTTGTGGCAAAGTCACCATTCATAATTATTTCATACATGTCACTCTTGATTCATTGCATATCTTGGTACACCGCCGGAGGCATTCATATAGAGTCATATCTTGTTCTAAGTATCGAGTTGTAATTATTGAGTTGTAAGAAAAATAAAAGTGTGATGATCATCATTATTAGAGCATTGTCCCAGTGAGGAAAGGATGATGGAGACTATGATTCCCCCATAAGTCGGGATGAGACTCCGGACGAAAAAAAAGAGAAAGGCCCAAATAAAAAAAAGGGAGTGGCCATAAAAAAAGGCCAAATAAAAAATGAGAGAAAAAGAGAGAAGGGGCAATGCTACTATCCTTTTTCCACACTTGTGCTTCGAAATAAGCACCATGTTCTTCATGATAGAGAGTCTCATATGTTGTCACTTTCATATACTAGTGGGAATTTTTCATTATAGAACTTGGCTTGTATATTCCAATGATGGGCTTCCTCAAAAGTGCCCTAGGTCTTCGTGAGCAAGCAAGTTGGATGCACACCCACTTAGTTTCTTTTATTGAGCTTTCATATACTTATAGCTCTAGTGCATCCGTTGCATGGCAATCCCTACTCACTCACATTGATATCTATCAATAGGCATCTCCATAGCCCATTGATATGCCTAGTTGATGTGAGACTATCTTCTGATTTTTGTCTTCGCCACAACCACCATTCTATTCCACCTATAGTGCTATGTCCATGGCTCACGCTCATGTATTGCGTGAAAGTTGAAAAAGTTTGAGATTTCTAAAGTACGAAACAATTGCTTGGCTCATCATCGGGGTTTTGCATGATTAAATACTTTGTGTGATGAAGATAGAGCATAGCCAGACTATATGATTTTGTAGGGATAACTTTCTTTAACCATACTATTTTGAGAAGACATGATTGCTTTGATTAGTATGCTTGAAGTATTATTACTTTTATGTTAATATGAACTTTTGTCTTGAACCTTTCGGATCTGAATATTCATGTCACAATTAAGAAGATTTACATTGAAATTATGCCAAAGTATCACTCCGCATCGAGGACGAGCAGGAATTAAGCTTGGGGATGCTTGATATGTCTCCAACGTATCTATAATTTTTGATTGCTCCATGCTACTTTATCTACTGTTTTAGGCTATATTGGGCTTTATTATCCACTTTTATATTATTTTTGGGACTAACCTATTAACCGGAGGCCCAGCCTAGATTTGCTGTTTTATGCCTATTTTAGTGTTTCGAGGAAAAGGAATATCAGGCGGAGTCAAAACTGAACGAAATCAACTGGAGAAGTTATTTTTGGAAGGAAAGCAACCCAGAGAACTTGGAGTGCATGTCAGGGGAGATACGGGCTGCCCACGAGGGTGGGGGGCACGCCCCCCTGGGCGCGCCCCCTGCCTCATGGGACCCCCGTAGCTCCACCGACGTACTTCCTGCACCCATATATACCTCCGTACCCAAAAACTTCCAGAACAGAACCTAGATCGGGAGTTCCGCCGCCGCAAGCCTCTGTAGCCACCAAAAAACAATCGGGACCCTGTTCCGGCACCCTGTCGGAGGAGGATCCCATCACCGGATGCCATCTTCATCATCCTGGCGCTATCCATGACGAGGAGGGAGTAGTTCACCCTCGGGGCTGAGGGTATGTACCAGTAGCTATGTGTTTGATCTCTCTCTCTCTCGTGTTCTCTCTCGTGTTCCATCTATGGCACGATCTTGATGTATCCCGAGCTTTACTATTGTAGTTGGATCTTATGATGTTTCTCCCACTCTACTCTCTTGTGATGAATTGAGTTTCCCCTTTGAAGTTATTTTTATCGGATTGAGTCTTTTATGAGAACACTTGATGTATGTCTTGCCGTGATTATCTGTGGTGACAATGGGATATCATGTGCCACTTGATGTATGTTTTGGTGATCAACTTGCGGGTTTCGTGACATTGGGAACCTATGCATAGGGGTTGGCACACGTTCTTGACTCTCCGGTAGTAGCTTTGGGGCACTCTTTGAAGTACTTTTATGTTGGTTGGATGAATCTGAGATTGTGTGATGCATATCGTATAATCATACCCACGGATACTTGAGGTGACAATGGATTATCTAGGTGACATTAGGGTTTTGGTTGATTTGTGTCTTAAGGTGTTATTCTAGTATGAACTCTATGATGGATTGAGCAGAAAGAATAGCTTTATGTTATTTTACTACGAACTCTTGAATAGATAGAACAGAAAGGATAACTTTGAGGTGGTTTTGTACCCTACCATAATCTCTACGTTTGTTCTCCGCTATTAGTGGCTTTGGAGTGACTCTTTGTTGCATGTTGAGGGCTTGTTATATGATCTATCTATGTTATTATTGTTGAGAGAACTTGCACTAGTGAAAGTATGAACCCTAGGCCTTGTTTCCTGTCATTGCAATACCATTTACGCTCACTTTTATCGTTTGTTACCTTGCTGTTTTTATTACTTCAGATTACAAATACCTTTATCTACTATCTATTTTGCACTTGTATCTTCATCTCTTCGCCGAACTAGTGCACCCATACAATTTACCATTGTATTGGGTGTGTTGGGGACACAAGAGACTCTTTGTTATTTGGTTGCAGGGTTATTTGAGAGAGACCATCTTCATCCTACGCCTCCTACGGATTGATAAACCTTAGGTCATCCACTTGAGGGAAATTTGCTACTGTCCTACAAACCTGTGCACTTGCAGGCCCAACAACGTCTACAAGAAGAAGGTTGTGTAGTAGACATCAACCCTCCACGCACACGCTTCGGCAGTGCGCCATCACCAAGCGCGTCATGTGGGGGGACGTTCCGCCTCCTCCGGCTCCGGCTCCAGCTCCAGGTGCAGGACAGCCGCCTCCGCCTCCACCACCGCCTCCCGCTGGCGGCGCGATGCAAAACGACACCTACCCGGACCAGAACGCTGCCTATGTTGTCATCACCAGCCTCGGCAACGACAAGCGCAGCGAGCGCCTCCTTCGGCAGGAGGTGAACACCGTCATCCCGGCCAAGCCGGATTTCATGCACTGGTCGGATCGCCCGATCACCTAGACCCGGGAGGATCACCCGACAGTCATGCCGAGTCCGGGTGGCTACGCCCTCGTCCTCAACCCAACCATCGTCGTGCGGTGCACATGCAAGTTCTCTCGAGTCCTCATCGACGGCGGCAGCAACATCAACATCCTCTACCGCGACACGATGACCAAGCTCGGCCTCAAGGCTGAGGACCTGGAGCCAACCCAGACAGTCTTCCACGGCATCGTACCCGGCCTCTCCTGCTCGCCCATTGGCCCGGTTCGGCTTGATGTCTTGTTCGGTGACAGCAGCCACTTCCGACGCGAACCGGTCTGGTTCGAGGTGGTGGACTTGTCCAGCGCATACCACGCATTGCTGGGCCGGCCCGCGCTCGCCAAGTTCATGGCGGTTCCCCACTACGCGTACCTGAAGATGAAGATGTCGGGTCCCAAGGGCCTCATTACCGTCACCGCCGACTACCGCAAGTCTCTGGAGTGCGCCCGAGATGGCGCCAAGTTGGCCGAGTCGCTCGTCATTGCCGAGGAGCGGCGCCAGCTCAACCGAATCGTCGCCTTGGCAGGCGAGGCCTCCATGACATCGATTCCGACCCTGGACCCGGCAGACGAGGCTGCCTTCAAGCCCTCCAAAGAGACCAAGAAAGTGATCAACCCAGAAGACCCCAGCTGCAGCAAGTACGTTGTCGTAGGCGCTCGTCTCGACAGCAAATAGGAAGGCGAGCTCGTCGATTTCCTCTGTGAGAATCGGTATATCTTCGCATGGACCCCCAAGGACATGCCAGGTATCCCGAGGAAGTACGCCGAGCACAAACTTCACATCCGCAAGGATGCCAAACCTGTCCGTCAACCCCTCCGATGATTTTTCGAAGAGAAGAGAAGAACCATTGGTGAAGAGGTCGCCAAGCTTTTGGCGGCCGGCTTCATAATGGAAGTATTTCACCCCGAGTGGCTGGCCAATCCATTCCTCGTCCTGAAGAAGAACAAGACCGGGCGCATGTGTATCGACTACACCAGCCTTAACAAGGCATGTCCCAAGGATCCGTTCGCTCTCCCGCGGATCGACCAAGTCATTGACTCGACTGCCGGGTGCGAGCTCCTGTCCTTCCTAGATGCTTACTCCGGCTATCACCAGATCAAGCTGGACCAGGCCGATGCCCTGAAGACGTCCTTCATCATGCCCTTTGGGGCGTATTGCTACATCACCATGTCGTTCGGCTTGAAGAACGTCGGCGCCACCTTCCAACGCTGCATGCAGAAATGCCTGCTGCCGCAACTCGGCTGCAACACCCGGAAAAATGCGTCTTCGGCATCCCGACCGGAAAGCTACTCAGCTTCCTCATCTCGGAACGCGACATTGAGGCGAACCCGGAGAAGATCAAGGCCATCGAGCGCATGCGCAAGCCAGCTCGGCTGCGCGATGTCCAGAAGTTCACCGGATGCTTGGCCTCGGTCAGCCGGTTTCTAAGCCGGCTGGGTGAGAGGGCGCTACCCCTGTACCAGCTGATGAAGAAGACAAGCCCGTTCGAGTGGAACGGCAAGGCATATGAGGCCTTCCAAGACCTCAAGCACATGCTCTCACCGCACCAGTCTTGGCTGTGCCAACCAACAAGGAGCCGTTGTTTCTCTACATAGTCGCGATCTCGCGGGCGGTCAGCACGACGCTGGTGGTCGAGCGACCAGAGAAGGGCAAGATCCAAGCCATCCAACAACTAGTCTACTACCTGAGCGAGGTGCTCTCCATCTCCAAGCAAAACTACCCACACTACCAGAAGATGTGTTACGGCATGTACCTCACCGCCAAGAAGCCGAAGCAGTACTTTCAAGAGCACGTCGTCACCGTTGTTAGCACGCCTATCGGAGAAATCATCGGGGGCCAGGACGCCTCTGACCGGGTCGCCAAGTGGGCGATCCAGCTAGCCAGCCAGATCATCCTCTATGAGCCCCGCACCACGATCAAGTCTCAAGCCCTAGCCGACTTCCTCGTCAACTGGACCGAGACCCAGTACTTGCCGCTGCCTCCCGACTCAACGCATTGGCGCGTGCACTTCGACGGGTCCAAGATGCGACTCGGCTTGGGGCCGGCATCGTACTATCATCTTCAAAGGGCGACCGGCTCCGCTATGCGCTCCAGATCCACTTTGCTGCCTCCAACAACGTTGCTGAATATGAAGCCCTTGTGCACGGCCTCCGGCTTGCCAAGGAACTCGGCATCCGGCGCATCCTGTGCTATGGCGACTCGGACATGGTAGTGCAACAATGTTCCGGCGAATGGGACGCCCGTGACTCCAACATGGCAAGCTACTGCTTCCTCGTCCAGAAGCTGTCCGGATCCTTCGAGGGCTGTGAGTTCCTCCACGTCCCGTGCACGGAGAACGAAGCAGCCGACACGCTCGCCAAGATCGCCTCATCACGTCAAGCCATCCCGTCCAGCATCTCCCTCGACCACCTGAGCAAGCCGTCCATCAAGCCATCGCCGGATTCCGAGTCCATCCACATACCAGACAACCCGGCCGCACCACATCCCGGCTCGGGGGCTGCTGATCTCGGCCCGGGGGCTACTGAACCCGGCCCGGGGGCTGCTCAGCTCAACCCGGCCACCATCACCCCAGACCCAGCCATCGCCGTCCCCAACCCGGGGGCTGCTCAACCTGGCCCAGAGCCGCTGACTCGGAACTCACCCAGGTGGCCGTCTTCACTGTGGTCAAGGCCCCATCTTGGGCCCTGCTGATATCAGAATTTCTGGAGAACGGGGTTCTCCCCATGGACGAGACCGAAGCTCGGCAAGTTCAGCGCCGGGCGTCTGCCTACAGCATCATCAAAAATGAGCTTGTCAAGCGCGGCTCTACCGGCATGTTCCTGCGCTGCGTCGAGCAGGATCGCGGCATCAACATCCTCCTCGACATTCACCAGGGCGAGTACGGGCACCATGTTGCATCACAATCCCTGGTGGCCAAGGCGTTCCGCCATGGTTTCTACTGGCCCATGGCCCTCGAAGATGCCAAGTCACTCGTTCTCAAGTGCGAGGGGTGCCAATGCTTCAGCAAACGCAGCCACCAACCGGCGTCAGCACTCCGCACCATACCCTGACCCTTCGCGGTTTGGGGACTCGACATGGTGGGACCCTTCAAAACCGCTCGAGGCGGCATGATGCACTTGCTAGTGGCAGTGGAAAAATTCACCAAGTGGATCGAGGCAAGACCTACCAAGAAACTAGACGGGCCAATGGTCGTCCGGTTCATCAAGGACATAGCAGTGCACTATGGCATGCGAAACAGCATCATCACCGACAACGGCACCAACTTCGCCAAGGGCGTGCTCGAGCAATACTGCTCCATCTCCGGCATCCGCCTCGACCTGGCCTCCGTGGCACATCCGTAGTCCAACGGGCAGGTCGAGCGGGCCAACGGACTCATCCTTTCCGGCATCAAGCCGTGACTTGTCGAGCCACTCATCCGCTCACCCAGCAGTTGGCTTGACGAGTTGCCTGCAGTTCTCTGGAGTTTACGCACCATGCTGAATCGGTCGACCGGGTTCACCCCGTTCTTCCTTGTTTATGGAGCCGAAGCCGTCATCTCGACCGACGTCAAATTTGACTCGCCGCGCGTCGTGATATACACCGAGGCCGAAGCCAGAGAGGCACGCGAAGACAGCGTCGACCTGCTCGAAGAAGGGCGCCTTCTGGCACTTAGCCGTTCGGCTATCTACCAGCAAGGCCTGAGGCACTACCACATCAAGAAGATCAAGCCCCTCGCATTCCGTGAGGGCAACCTCGTCCTCCGACTCGTCCAAGAGAAGGAAGGCCAGCACAAGTTGTCCCCTCCATGGGAGGCCCCATTCATCATGAGCAGGGCTTTGCGCGATTGCAACGCCTACTACCTCATCGACGCGCGCAAGTCAAAGAAGCGCAAGAAGGACACCGCCGGCAAAGAAATGACCCGGCCATGGAACGCGGAACTCCTCCGCCCATTTTATAGTTAGCCGCACGAGTGTATGTATCGTTGCCTTTTGTAAACGCATGAAACTATGGGGTCCCCGAATGAGACTCGGGGGCTGCCTTTTGCCGACCAATTTATTGTGTCCCTATTTTTCTGCATCACTTTACCACTGAACCCGGCCACCGGCTCGACCCGCTCGACCCGGGGGCTCGGGGGCAGGCCGGCTCGGTCGCCACCCCGCCGCCTTCCTTGGTGATTCCTGATAAAATTGGGATGCCGCAGCCCCCCACTTCGCCCTAAAACCGCAGATCCAGCTTTGGCTGTCGGCGGGCAAGCACAATGGGGCAAAGCTCCTCTACGATTCATACACTAAGTCAAAGGCCACCGGGTCGATCAACCCGGCCCGTCACTCATCAAATCAAGTAGCCGCACGACCGGCTGCTCACCAACCGGCCAAGCCAGATTGATGCCAGCCGCCCCAGTGGGTGTTTCGCTCGCGCTCAACGCTTCTAAAGACCCAAGTCCTGCGCGCCCTTCTCGAAGAATCGAACTCCTTGTCATGGACCGGAGCCTCGGCCGTCTGACTCGCGGGGGGGGGAGGTTTGAGACAGGAAAAGCGCATGAAATCGGTTCGAAAGAGCGGAAGGCAAAGAGCAAAAAAACACTCACGACTTTACACACAAATATTTAAAGCAAAGGCCCACGGCCCGAGTTCATTACACCCTAAAACCCCCAGTGGGTGGGTGGACCTGCTACTTAACCGTTTTTTACACAGAAGTGTCTCAGGCATCTCTAGCGCCGCGTCGCGACGTCGACGGCTCTCCCCTACTGGCCTCCGGGTCCAGCGAGGCACCAATGTCCGCTTCGGCATCCGCGTCTCCGTAGACGCCTGTCTCCTCCGAGCTTCCCTCCGGATCGTGAAGAAGCAACCCGTAGTCGTCACCATCCATGATCCTGTCGTCTTTCGTCCGCTCCAGATGGAACTCGTCGTGGAAGGCAAACTCGGCGATGTAGCTAGCCCGGGAGGCGATCCGGCCGGCCTGCTCCTGCAGCAACTGCTCCGAACCAGCACGCTGGCCCATCAGCGAGTCCAACTGAAAAACCGGATGCCAAGACAGCGCGATCCTGAGTGCCATCTCAGCACCGGCCCGAGCGGCCGAAAGACGCCACTCGCTAAGGCGGTCCGGGCCCATCTCCAACCAGCGCGCCAAGCGCGAGAAGCTGCACGGATGGACGTAGTCCGGCCATAGAGCCGTCATCATCATGGTGCCGGCCCGAGACAACCACTCCATCTATGTCCCTAGGACCCGCAGGCGGGCCTCAGCAGCGGCGATGATCTGCGAGAAGGTCCAGGCCGTCAGCGGATCCGTCCCAGACCCGACAACGCTGGTCGGGTCGCGCTGATAGCGGATGGCTTCCTCCACCAACCGCTGCATCTCCGGGAAGGCCCGTGTGGCAAAGGAAGAAGCAAGTTAGAAGAAGAACAACAAGGAAGAAAGGCCGGGTCCTAACCCGGCAAACTACAAGAAGCAAAACTTACTAGAAAAGGATTCTTCCAGGTGCTGCGCCTCGAGCAACGTACCACGCCGCTCCTGCTCCATGATGCGGTCGCGCTCCCCGAGTGCCTTCTCTAGATCGGCCGCCTTAGCAAGGGCCGCCTTCAACTCGGCGTCCTTGTCTTCGGCCGCCTTGCGACGACGAGTCTCATCCTGACGGGCCTCCTTAGCCGCGGTGTCCTGCTCCCGCAGGCGATCCACCTCAGCCTAGACCCGGCCCTTGTCGTCGGCCAGCTGGCCGCGCTGCTGGTCTGCCTCAACCAGGGCCCACCGCGTCTCCACCACCTTGGCGGCGTCCGCCTTAAGGAGCTCCACCTCGGCCTCGAGGCGGCTCTTGTGACCCGCGAGCTGCTCATGCAGCCGGTTGGCCTCATCAAGAGACCGTCGGGCCGCGGCCGCCTCCGCCCTCGCCTGCCCCGCCTCGATGCCAGGATAGTCGATATCGGCAACAAGCCGGTCATAATAATGACCGGCCCAGAGCAGCCGGGTCCGCCAAGACAGCACCTCGGCTACAAAGATGAAGAATTCAGCAGAAGAAAAAAGACAAGACTTAAGATTTGGCCCAACTACTACCTAGTTGGCCCGAATCTCGGGGGCTACACCCAGTGCATGCGCTAGCGCGCCCCCACTAGACAAGAGCACAAGAGTACCTGCGGAGACGCGAAGCTCCTCCTCCTTGGCAGCAAGTTGCTCCTTGAGCTCCCGATGCTTGCCCAGGAGCCGGTTGTAGGCGGCAACCCGGAAGGCGTCAAGATGCTGAAAAAAGACAAAAGTCAGACAAGGCCAACGCTCTTAAGATTCGACCCAACTACTACGTAGTTGGCCTGAACCTCGGGGGCTACACCAAGTGGGTGCGCTGGCGCGCCCCCACAAAGAAGAAATCGCAAAGGAAACAAAAGAAAGAAGACCTACTAGAACGACGCGCTCCAGGTCGAGCGTCTGCTCCACCTCGGCCTGGGCGACGGCCTCAAGCCGCTCCGTCCGGCCTCGCAGGCGGCGGCTGACGGCGTCCAGCGCCGCCTCCTACTGGGTCTGAGGCCTGAAGACGACCGCGCCCCCGCTCTGCGCGGGCTGCGGCACGGCAGCTCGGCGCCCTCCCTGCCGGGGCACCAAGGCGTGCCCCCCACTGGCCGCTTGCGACGTGGCCAACACCTCCTTCGACGCTTCTCCTGATGTCGTCAGCAACCCAGACGCTGGGACGCCCTGCACCACCACCTCACGCACCGCCGCCTTCAGCGCCTCCTCCATAGCCGGCGGCACCTCAGGCGCCGCCGCCAGCGCCTCCTCCAAGACACCGCCGCGTCACCACCATCAGCCCCCGCACGCTCAACCACGTCGGCCCGCAGCGGGGTGTCACCCGCCACCTCCATGACCTCCCGGTGAGGATCACCACCTCAGCCCGGCCTCCACGGCCGCGCTCCCTCACCGACGACAGCTCAAAGACCGTCGCCGCCACCACCGTGCCCTCCGGCATCTCGCGCCAGGCTGACTCCGCACCAGCTCGCGCCCATCTTGCTGCTGCGTCGGTCCAAGCCTGGACCGATGTCGCCTCCAGCTCCGCCTTGACCCGGTTCCTGTCCCGCCAGGCCAAGGCTTCGTTGTCTTTCGGGTCCAGGCCGAGGTCCGAGTCACCCCGTCCCTCCTCGTCGGCCAGGCCGATAAGGTCGGACCAGCTCCTACGGAACGCGGCCCCTTCAGCGGCCGCAGCCTCCGCCGCCGCCCTCGCCAGCGCGATGGGCGACCTGAAGAAGAAGGCAGAATAAGCAAAAAGAGACAAGACATGCTCAAGAAATCCAGGCGCAAGCAGGAAATGATGCTTACCCCGTCAAGACTGGGACCGGGGTCGGCCTCCCGCACTTCTTGTTGGCCGGCCTCCCAGGCTCGGCCGGGTCCGCCGTGCGCTTCGGGGCCCAAGGTCGCGGCCCGACGCTGTCTTTTCCATGCTGGCGGCTCGGCGCTGCCCCATGCGAGGACCCGGCTCCGCCCGCGTCGCCGCCTCCCCTACCCAACGCCGCTACACCAACAACCAGCGTCAGCATCGCCTACACCGCGACATGATCAACAATTCAAGGCAAATAAAGAAGGAAACATTCAAAACTTACCCGTGTGACGCCCAACGCCGGCGTCTGACTCGGCCACCTCCTCGCCGCCATGAGCCGCGGGCTACTCTGGTGCCATCGGCACCACCTGTGAAAGAGCCCGGGCGTAAGGATGCCAACTCGCGTTCAGAAGTATCTCCCGCATCGCGTCGAGACGAATAAGAAGATGCGCGGCTGCAAAGTAAGAGGACCAGACGCTCACCTGCGGTGCCGGATTCGACTGGCTATACGATGCCTTGCCGAATCACCAGTCCTCTCCAAGGTTGGCCTTGGAGATGTCGTTGACGCCGCGCGCGACTTGCTCCGCGAACAGCCGCGTCGACACCATGCGATTGTTGTCCTGAAGACCGATCATCTCGCCGATGAGGCAGGAGCGCCTCTGAAGCGGAAGGACCCGGCGGGTGATGAACGCGGCAAGGAGGTCGGTGCCGATGAGACCCTCCTGCGTCCTCATCACCGTCACCCGCTCGCAGAGATTGACGATTTCCTGCGACGGGCGCTGGAGCGAGTAGCCCCAGTTTGTCTTTGCGCAACGGCGAAGGGGGGAAGATTGATATGGTCCGCACCGTGGTTGCGGACGTAGAAGAAGGAGTTCTGCCACTTCTTGGCAGAATCCTCGAATGGGATCTTGGGGAAATCCGGCCCCGACCACTTCGAGATGACAGCGGCGCCGCAGTCGGCGAACTCCCCGGCCGACGGGCCCTACTGCTTCAAGGAGAAGAAGCACGCCCAGAGGTTGATCGTCGGCTCGACCCCGAGGTACCCCTCGCACAAGGTCATGAAGCCGGAGAGCTGGACGATGACGCCGGCGCCAAGATGGTGCGGTTGGAGCCCGAAGAACTCCAAGAACGCACAGAACAAGGTGCTCGCCGGCAGCCCGAAACCATGCTCGAAATGCATGAGGAAGACAACGTGCTCCTGCCCCTCGGGCCGGGGCTTCTGCTCGTCGCGCGGTAGACGGACACCAACGTCTGTCTCCCGGCAGGCGCTGCGAAGACCAAAGATAGGTGATGTCGTTGGTGGTGACAGTCGAGCCCATCCAGGAGCCCGACGGCAGCATCATCGCCGGCAGAAGCAGAGAGAGGATGAACGACGGAGGAAGCTCTGCTCGGGGCCGCGGGCAGAGCTGTGCGTCCGTGGCAAGGAGCAGAGCAGGAGCAGGGGGACAGGAGGGTGCGATCAAGAATAATGTCCGCCACCCCCTTGCTCCCCTGAATTTATAACCCCCGGTTCAAACGTGGGGGAGTGGGATCGTCTGCGCGCGCCCGTTCCACTACCCCGCAATAAGTGCGCACATACGCGCGCACTAACTGCTCGGGGAAGTGCAACTGGCCCCCAGACGCCACAATAAATCCGCACGCATGGGCCAAGGGCGCGCGGAGGCGGGCCCAGGCCCGTCGCCCGGTCTTGTCACGTGCGTGGCCTGTCAGGCCCCTCCGACTTCCGGGCACCACGTGGCGCCCGCGCGAAGCCCAAGGGATTGCCTCAAGATTCGACGGACTCCTCGGTTCCCGCCACAGCCGGGATGCCGCGATCCGGTTTCCGAGAAAACTGGCACACAGTGGGTGTTGCTGGACCCGGCGCTCGCAGAATCCGCCTTGCTCAAGGGGGAAACTGCGAAGGCCCACTCATCCGAAGACGGCGGACCTTCACAGCTTCGGGGACTACTGTTGGGGGGATGAACCCCGGGCAACCAACGGAACCCGGAACCTTTTCAAAAACAGCAGGGCCCGCATCGCCCCGCAAACCGGCACGTGCCTGGCCGGGTCGCTCGACCCAGCAAGGCCCGCAACCCGGTCAAACTCTCCAACCCGGCAAGGTACGTCGACCCGGCCACAGCAATTGGCGCGAGACAACTCAACCCGGTGCAACCATGGCTTCCCCAGCAAGCCAGCCCACCCGTGGCGTCCACCGCAACCCAGCCACGGGTCAGCTCCCGTCCCATCTAGGCCGTGCGATGGGACGAGACCTCAACCATCGATGACCAAGACAACAGTGTTCCCACCCATGCCTATGGTCAGCCGGAGCATGGCAACAGTGCCCCTTACCTACCCGCTGACCAGGGCTGGCGTGGCTACAGTGCTCCCGCCCTCACTGCTGACGACAGCAAGCGGCAGCCTGACGGAGAGCATTGTACACGACTCGACTCGGCCACGCCCTGATGATCGACAAGACGGTGCACAGTCCCCCTAGGCACGCAGGGCCCGCACCTAGGGGAACCCGGCGAACCACAAGCCCACAAGCGGGACCCAGCCCGATGCCCCGGACAACGACAATACGGACCCACCGACTCGGCATATTACCATTGTAACCCTGGGTGGGTTGATCTATAAAACCCCCCGGGAACCCACGCCTACAGGGGCATGAGATGATATGAGATGGCATGAGATGAGATGAGATGACATGAGATGGCATGAGATGAGATGAGATGAGATGAGACATATGTAAGAAAAACACAAGCAAGCATAGGACTAGCCACCCAACGGCAACACCGGGGAGTAGGAGCAGCCCAAGCCTTAGCCAGCTTACTTCCTCCTCCATACAGCTCCAGGAGCGACATTGTACTATCGATCATCCAACTAAACTCGGCAGGACTAGGGGTGTTAGCTCTCTGGAGAGCCCCGAACCTGGGTGTGTCCGGCGTCCCGCGCCCGCGCATGCCAACCTCGCCTCTAGAGCCTACCAGCTCCCTCAAGCCTCCTCCTCTCTTTAGCCATCCCTTGGCATCTGCCGTGCGCCCACCATGACACACATGCAAACGCTAAGCATTATATCTGGCCTAGATGCACATAAATATAGTAAAGAACCAATCATGGAGCAGTATACCTTTTGATCAAACTCTTTACCATTGTCGTCGGGGCCCAGATGACCTTTGGTTGGCATCGGCATCGTGTATCCTTTGCGGTATTGCATTCCAAACTTCTTCAGGCAATCTTTGAGGTATTTTTCTAGTGATGTAAAGATGTCGTTGCTCTGCTGATGGATTTGAAGACCAAGGGAAAATTTCAGCTCACCCATCATGGACATCTGATATTACTCTTGCATCATGTGCCCAAACTCATCACTGTATCTATTGTCAGTGTAGCCGAAGATAATGTCATCCACATAGATTTGGCACACAAACAGTTCACCATCATATGTCTTCGTGAAGAGTGTAGGATCTAGAGAACAAGGTTTGAAGCCTTTGCTCTTCAGGAAGTCTTTGAGTGTGCCATACCAAGCGCGAGGAGCTTGTTTGAGGCCATACAGTGCCTTATTGAGCTTGTATACCATATCAGGATGTTTTGGATCTTCAAAGCCAGGTGGTTGTGCAACATACACTTCTTCTTCAATCTTGCCATTGAGAAAGGCACTCTTCACATCCATTTGGTATAGAAGAATGTTGTGATGGTTGGCATAGGCTAGCAGTATGCAAATGGCTTCAAGCCTAGCCACGGGAGCGAATGTTTCATCAAAGTCAATCCCTTCTACTTGAGTGTAACCTTGAGCAACTAGACGAGCCTTGTTTGTGACAACTTGACCATGCTCATCTTGTTTGTTGCGATTGATCCATTTGGTGTCTATGATATTGTTCTTGCGAGGATCAGGACGCTTGACCAATTCCCATATATTGTTCAGCTCGAACTGTTGACGCTCTTCTTGCATAGCTTGAATCCATTCAGGTTCCATGAAGGCTTCAGCAACTTTCTTGGGTTCAGATATAGAGACAAATGCAAAGTGCCCACAGAAATTTGCTAGCTGCCTTGCTCTAGAACGAGTGAGTGGACCAGGTGCATTGATGCTATCAATTATCTTCTCAATTTATACTTCATTTGCAACACGGGGATGAACTGGACAAAGATTTTGCCATTGCAAATCATTGTCTTCAGCTTCATTATTGAATTCAGGCTGAGCATTGTCTTCAGGTTGATTTGATGCAATGATGATTTCTTCTTCAGCCTGAGTTTCTGAAGGTATGATTTCTCTAGTACCCATTAGCTTGATAGATTCACTAGGTGGGACTTCATCTAGCACATTTGGCAGGTGCTCTCTTTGTGAGCCGTTAGTCTCATCGAACCGCACATCCACAGTTTCAGCCACTTTATAGTGAAAGAGGTTGAAGACTCTAGGAGTGCGAATCCTTTCCGTATCCAAGCATAAAACCTTCATGTGCTTTCGGTGCAAATTTTGAAGTGTGATGTGGATCCTTGATCCAGCACCTAGCACCAAATACTCTGAAGTAACTGACGTTGGGCTTCTTACCAGTTAGTAGCTGATATGATGTCTTCTTTAGAAGCTTGTGTAGATAAACACTGTTGATGACATGGCATGTAGTATCAATGACTTCAGGCCAGAACTTCCTTGGAGTCTTGTACTCATCAAGCATCATCCGAGCCATTCTCAATGAGGGTTCTGTTCTTGCGATCCATGATGCCATTCTGCTAAGGTGTGTAAGGAGCTGAGAACTCATGAGTGATGCCCAATGTATTAAGATAAGTGTCAAGGCCGGTGTTCTTGAATTCTGTGCCGTTGTCACTTCTGATGCGCTTGATCTTGATGCCATAGTTCATCATGGCACGATTGGCGAATCGTCTGAAGACATCCTGCACTTCATTCTTGTAGAGGATTATATGCACCCGTGTATATCTTGAGTAATCATCATAAATGACGAAGCCATAGAGACAAGCAGTGGTAGTAAGAGTAGAGTAGTGGGTAGGGCCGAATAAGTCCATGTGAAGCAGCTCGAAAGGACGTGATGTCGTCATGATTGTCTTCGAGGAATGCTTGGCCCTAGTCATCTTTCCAGCTTCGCAAGCACCACATAGATGATCCTTCTTGAACTTGATGCCCTCGATGCTCATGACATGATTCTTCTTCGCGAGTTTACAAGTTCCTCATGCCAGCATGTCCTAGCCTATGATGCCAGAGCCAACACTCTGAAGCTTTTGCTAGAAGACATACGGCCAAGTGTGGTCCTGCTGAGAAATCTACCATGTACAGATCATCTTTTTGATACCCTTCAAAGACTAGAGATTTGTCAGATTCCATAAGCATAAGGCAACGATATTTTCCAAATATCACAATCATGTTCAGATCACAAAGCATTGAGACAGACATTAAGTTGAAACCAAGGGATTCAACAAGCATCACTTTATCCATGTGCTGATCCTTTGAGATTATAACCCTGCCTAGACCCAATACCTTGCTTTTACCAGTGTAAGTAAATGTGATGTGACTTTTGTGAGACGGACATAGGGTTGAATCCATCAGAAGACTTCGATCACCAGTCATGTGGTTAGTGCATCCACTTTCCATAATCCATTCTGAAGCCTTTGGTGTCGTACCCTATAGTACAGTTTGGGTGATAGGCTTCACCAAGGGTATTGTGAAGCATAAACATTTGACAAACAAGCGGATTATGAAAGTTCAAATCTTGGTTAGGATAAATAGGATGATTGTCAAGGAATCCTGAGATGAAATACATAGTGATACGTCTCCAACGTATCTACTTTTCCAAACACTTTTGCCCTTGTTTTGGACTCTAACTTGCATGATTAGAACGAAACTAAGCCGGACTGACGTTGTTTTCAGCAGAACTGCCATGATGTTGTTTTATGTGTAGAAAACAAAAGTTCTCGGAATGTCCTGAAAATTATCGGAGGCACTTTTTGGAAAATATAAAAAATACTGGAGAAAGAATCAAGAACCAGGGGGCCCACACCCTATCCACGAGGGTGGGGGGCGCGCCCCCTTCTCTCGTGGGCCCCCTGAGGCTCCGCCGACCTCAACTCGAACTCCATATATTCCGTCTCACGGAGAAAAAAATCAGAGTGGAAGTTTCATCGCGTTTTACAATACAGAGCCGCCGCCAAGCCCTAATCTCTCTCGGGAGGGCTGATCTGGAGTCCGTTCGGGGCTCCAGAGAGGGGGATTCGTCGCTGTCGTCGTCATCAACCATCCTCCATCACCAATTTCATGATGCTCACCCGCCGTGCGTGAGTAATTCCATCGTAGGCTTGCTGGACGGTGATGGGTTGGATGAGATTTACTATATAATCAAGTTAGTTTTGTTAGTATCCACTATGTTCTGAGATTGATGTTGCTATGACTTTGCTATGCTTAATGCTTGTCACTAGGGCCCGAGTGCCATGATTTTAGATCTGAACCTATTATGTTTTCATGAATATATGTGTGTTCTTGATCCTATCTTGCAACTCTATAGTCACCTATTATGTGTTATGATCCGACAACCCCGAAGTGACAATAATCGGGATACTTCTCGGTGATGACCATAGTTTGAGGAGTTCATGTATTCACTATGTGCTAATGCTTTGTTCCAGTTCTCTATTAAAAGGAGGCCTTAATATCCCTTAGTTTCCGCTAGGACCCCGCTGCCACGGGAGGGTAGGACAAAAGATGTCATGCAAGTTCTTTTCCATAAGCACGTATGACTATTTACGGAATACATGCCTACATTACATTGATGAATTGGAGCTAGTTCTATGTCACCCTATGATATAGCTATTACATGAGGACTTGCATCCGACATAATTATCCATCGCTGATCCATTGCCTACGAGCTTTTCACATCTTGTGCTTCGCTTATTTACTTTTCCATTGCTATTGCTACAATCACTACAAAACTCAAAATCATTACTTTTGCCACTGTTACCTTTATTATCATATTACTTTGCTACTAAATACTTTGTTGCAGATACTAAGTTATCTAGGTGTGGTTGAAATGACAACTCAACTGCTAATACTCAATAATATTCTTTGGCTCCCCTTGTGTCGAATCAGTTAATTTGGGTTGAATACTTTACCCTCGAAAGCTATCGCGATCCACTACACTTGCGGGTTATCAAGACTAATTTTTGGCGCTGTTGCTAGGGAGCATAGCTCTATTCTCTGAGTCACTTGGGATTTATATCTGTTGATCACTATGAGGAACTTTAAAGACGAAAGAACCAAGATTTTGCCCTCAACTACGAGAGGAGGTAAGGAACTGCCATCTAGCTCTGCACTAGATTCCCCTTCTGTTATTAGTAAGCTTGCGACACCTAAACCTGTTACTGCTATGAATTCTGATATGTCGCATGTTATTGATGATGCCACTTCTGCTATGCATGATACTTATGATGAAACTACTTCTGTGCGTGATACTACTTTGCCATTAGGTGAATTTCTTGATGAACAACTTGCTAGGGCTAGAGAGAATGAAATTATTGTAGATGCTATTATTGATGATAGTGATGATGAAAGTTCTCTGAATGATTATGAATTGTCTGTTGTTCCTGAGGGTTATGTTATGAATGAAGAAGCTGCTAGAGCTATCTTTGCTTGCAATGATAGATATGATCTTAAAAGGTTATTAGCTAAATGGAAGCAGCAGTCTCTTAATGCTAGAATGAAACCTGACCCTGCTTTTGATACTTCACCTATCTGTGTTACTGATAAGGATTATGAATTCTCTATTGATCCTGAAATAATTACTTTGGTGGAATCTGATCCTTTTTATGGCCTTGAATCTGAAACTGTTGTGGCATATCTTACTAAGCTGAATGATATAGCCACCCTATTTACTAATGATGAGAAGTCTCGCTATTATTATATCCTTAAGATATTTCCGTTCTCATTAAAGGGTGATGCTAAGAATTGGTTTAATTCTCTTGCTCCTGGTTGTGTGCGTAGTCCCCAGGATATGATTTATTACTTCTCTGCTAAATATTTCCCTGCTCATAAGAAACAAGCTGCCTTGCGAGAAATATATAATTTTGTGCAAATCAAAGAAGAGACTCTCCCACAAGCTTGGGGGAGGCTTCTCCGATTACTAAATGCTTTGCCTGATCATCCTCTCAAGAAAAATGAAATACTTGATATCTTTTATAATGGACTAACCGATGCTTCCAAGGACTACTTAGATAGTTGTGCTGGTTGTGTTTTCAGGGAAAGAACAGTCGACGAAGCTGAATTACTATTGAATAATATGTAATGAAAATAATTGGACTCTTCCTGAGCCAACCCCTGAGCCTATTCCTAAACCCACTCCGAAGAAGAGAGGTGTTTTATTTCTCAGTCCTGAAGATATGCAAGAGGCAAAGAAATCAATGAAAGAAAAAGGTATAAAAGCTGAAGATGTTAAGAATTTACCACCTATTGAAGAAATACATGGTCTTAATATACCGCCTGTTGAAGAACCACATTTTCTTGATAACCCGACACAGGTAGTAAAGGTAAATTCTCTCTACAGATATGATAAAGTTGAAATCCCCTCTACTAAATTTCATAGCCCATGCTTAGATGAATTTGATGACTTTATGGCTAGACAAGAAAGTTTTAATGCTTATGTTGGTAGAGAGTTAAAGAATAATGCTTTCGAGATAGGACGCGTGAGCGATAATATGGCTAGAGTTAAAGGTGAACTCAAACTCATTAGCAAATATGCTTCTATGGTTGCCACTCAAGCTGGGCAAGTAGTTAAAGCTCAAAATGATTTGCTTGATGAATTAAATAATAAACCTGGTTTTGCTATTAGAGTGGATACTAGAAGTGGTAGAATGACTCAGGAACCTTTGTATCCTAAAGCCCACCCTAAGAGAATCGAGCAAGATTCTCAAAGAAATAATTTGGAGGCACCTAGTTCTTCCAAAAAGAAGAAAAAGAAAAACGATAAGACTTTGCATGCTTCTAGTGAACCTGTTGTAGACACATCTGAGAATCCCAATGATATTTCTATTTCTGATGCTGAAACACAGCCAGATGATGAACATGAACCTAGTGATAATGTTAATGATAATGTTCATGTTGATGCTCAACCTAGCAAAAACAATGATGTAGAGATTGAACCTGCTGTTGATCTTGATAACCCACAATCAAAGAATCAACGTTATGATAAGAGAGATTTTGGTGCTAGGAGGGACGGTAGAGAAAGAGGACCATGGGTTCAGAAACCCATGCCCTTTCCTCCTAAACCATCCAAGACAAAGGATGATGAGGATTTTGAGTGCTTTGCTGAAATGATTAGACCTATCTTCTTACGTATGCGCTTAATTGATATGCTTAAAGTAAACCCCTATGATAAGTATATGAAGGATATCATTACAAATAAAAGAAGGATACTGGAAGCTGAAATTTCCACCATGCTTGCTAATTACACTTTTAAGGGTGGAATACCAAAGAAACTTGGAGACCCCGGGGTACCAACTATACCTTGCTCCATTAAAATAAATTATGTTAGAACTGCTTTATGTGATCTTGGAGCCGGTGTTAGTGTTACGCCTCTCTCTTTATATCGTAGACTTGAATTGAATAAGTTGACACCTACTGAAATATCTTTGCAAATGGCTGATAAATCAACTGCTATACCTGTCGGTATTTGTGAGGATGTGCCTATTGTGGTTGCAAATGTCACTATCTTAACAGACTTTGTTATTCTTGATATTCCCGAGGACGATAGTATGTCGATTATCCTTGGTAGACCTTTTTTGAATACTGCAGGGGCTGTTATTGATTGCAACAAAGGCAATGTCACTTTTCACGTTAATGGTAATGAGCATATGGTACACTTTCCGAGGAAACAATCTCAAGTTCATAGCATCAATTCTATTGGAAAAGTTCCAACTATTATTATTGGAGGTTTTGAATTTCCTCTCCCTACTGTCAAGAAAAAGTATGATATTCTTATTGTTGGGGATTTTCATATCCCCGTTGAGGTAACTTAGTGAGATTTGAAATTTCTACGGTTCCGTGTTATTCGGAATGAGTTTGTGAACAAGACTTGATCAACCTTGTTAGTGGATTCATTTTGATGATCATGAGATGGATGAAACTAGAAGGCACAACCTTCTGTATCCTCTTTTTACTTTCTGTTATTTAGAATAAATAAAGCAAAAATAGTATTATCCGTGCAATAAAAAAATATCCCAAAAATAAAAGTGCTCCAAATGCCCTGCAAATTTAGTATGATTTTTATGGATTATTTGAGGATTTTAGGCACTGAAATCACTGCAGGAGGGGCAAGCACCAGGCCACGAGAGTGTAGGGTGCGCCCACCTACCCTAGGCCCGCCTCCCTGTCTCGTGGGCCCCTGGTGCCCCCCTCCACTTATGCCAGCACCCACACACACTCCATCTTCTTCCCAAAAAAATCCCCATCTAGCTCAAGCACGAATTCTAGCTCATTTTGCTACGATATTCGATCTCCTTGCTCAAAGCTCCATTCACAAAACTGCTTTGGGAGATTGTTGCTTGGTATGTGACTCCTCCATTGGTCCAATTAGTTTTTGCTCTAGTGCTTTATTCATTGTAAATTTTTGCTACATAGGTGACCATGTTCTTGAGCTTGCATGTTAAATTTATGAGGTCCCACGTAATTCTAATGCATGATATAGGCTCTAGGCACTTGTAGGAGTAGTTGCTACCAATCTTGTTTAGTTTTATTCACTTTTATTTTGAAGTTACTAAAATTTCAAAAAAATTCAGAAAATGTTAAGGAGACTTTTGAGGGGCTCTTCTAGCCAAGGTTCCCAGAAAAGCAAGCTAAAGAGAAGGAAAAAGCCAAGTATAATCTTCCTCGCATAGCGGAGGTACGACCGTGTGAATGGCCATGCGATGATTTCTTGAAAGAAGTTGGAATTCATGAATATTTTTATTCTTTGATCGAGAATGCAGACCTCACCAATTTCCTCCACGACCGGATCAATCAGTATCTCTTACTCACCAATACTTTCGTGCAAAACTTTTATTATTATCCTAAGAAGACACCGCCTTCAGTATCATTTCATTTATATGATGAATTCATAGAAATTTCTTTACGTAATTTTTGCGCGGTATGTAGGATACCCTTTGAGGGAAAGTTAGAGGAACCCCATCGTAAAGATGTGGATGGCTTTGTTAACACTATCACGGTAGAGGAGCAAAAGAAGGGTTCCGATGCGAAAATCTCTAGCATACACTTTCTTGTTTTACGCTACTTTGCCATATTTGCTAGTAGATGCTTGATTGGTTGTGGAAAAAGTGGAAACTTCAATGTTCCTGGTATTATCATTCTTCACCATGCCTTGTTTGGAGATAATAGTTTTAGTATGGGTGTCGTTATTGCTAAACGGCTAAGCCTGAATCGTACAAAAGGCCCCATCTTTGGAGGTATCTATGCTTCACGTCTTGCTAGACATTTTGAGATATCTATTAGGCACCATGAGAAAGAGGAGACAAAATTGCCTCCTTACATTTTAGATTACAAGAGCATGGTAGCACATGAGTTCATTGTTGACAACAAAGAAAAGATGCTCCTGTGTAACCTGAGATTTAATAAGAAACACAATGAGACTATTATTTTGCCTGTGCCTCTGTTGTTTGATTTGACTGCAGATAATTTTCTTGTCACACCGGAAGTGGTGTGCGCCCATCGAGGCCAAGCATCCACTCCAGAACCTGAGCCTGAGCCGGAACCTGCACTGGACCCTTATCGTGCATCATCTTACCAGTGGGACCCGAAGATGGACAGCCAGTGGTATCTTGATTACACCTCTCAGTACACTGGGGAGAGTAGCAGCGGTCCTTGGTATTAGACCAACTTAGGCCAAAAGCCTAAGCTTGGGGGAGTACGTATTTCTCACCGACTTTACATTCATGTTCACACACTATTCTAGTCGTCGATGCTCATAATCTTTCATTGTATTATCCATGCTAGTTTAAATTTCTTTTTCTAGTTTTCTTATTATGTGTTTGATAAACCTTAATAAAAACCAAAAAAATATAGTTAGTTTAATTTCCATGCTTGTCGTAGAATTAAAATGAAAACCCAAAAAGATTTCTCGTTCTTCTTCTTACTTGTTGGGAGCTTTCTCGTGTAAATAGTTTTATTTCCTTTTCTTTTCTTTGGGGGTCGAGAGTAGAAGACCATACTGAAAATGTTTAGTGGCTCTCATATGCATGATTGTTTATTTAACTTAGAGCCCATATTACCTTGTCTTCTCTCTCTTGAGTTGAATGCTTGCAGATTCTAGCTTAGTCCAATGCACGTGCACTATTATTATACACATTGTTCGGTCGTGCAAGCGAAAGGCAATAATGATGATATATGATGGACTGATTGAGATGAGAAAAGATGGTATGAACTCGACCTCTCCTGTTTTTGTAAATATGATGAGTTCATTGTTCCTGATTTAGCTTATTATGAAGTAAACATATTTGTAATGACATTTAGAGATTATAGTTGCTTGTGCCATGCTTGATTAGCTATGAGTTATAATGGTTTACCTTGCGTGCCAACATGCAATTAGAATGATTATGATGTGGTATGATGAGATGGTATCCTCCTTTGAATAAATTGAGTGACTCGACTTGGCACATGTTCACGCATGTAGTTGAAACAAATCAACATAGCCTTCACGATATTTATGTTCATGGTGGATTATATCCTACTCATGTTTGTATTCGGTGTGAATTAATTTTAATGCATGTTCATGACTATTGTCGCTCTCTTAGTTGGTCGCTTCCCAGTCTTTTGCTAGCCTTCACCTGTACTAAGCGGGAATACTGCTTGTGCATCCAAACTCCCTAAACCCCAAAGTTGTTCCATATGAGTCCACCATACCTTCCTATATGCGGTATCTACCTGCCGTTCCAAGTAAATTTGTATGTGCCAAACTCCAAATCTTCAAATGAAATTCTGTTTTGTATGCTCTAGCAGCTCATGTTTCAACTAGGGCTGCCTATATCTTCCATTCTAGGTGGTTTATTCTCAAGAGGAGTGGACTCCACTCCTCATTCACGAGAAAGGGCCGGTAACCGGGATGCCCAGTCCCATGATCCAAAAAGATCAAAACAAATCAGTATAATTAAACAAAACTCCCCCAGGGCTGTTGTTAGTTGGAGGCACTCGTTGTTTTGGGCAAGCCATGGATTGATGCTTGTTGGTGGTTGGGGGAGTATAAACCTTTACCATTCTGTTTGGGAACTGCCTATAATGCATGTAGTATGGAAGATACATCCATCTCATAGTTGTTGAGTTGACAACTAAAGTATGCTGCTCAAAATGTTATTCAATCTCTATTTTAAAATCGAGCTTTGGCACCTCTACAAATCCCTGCTTCCCTCTGCGAAGGGCCTATCTATTTACTTTTATGTGAGTCATCACCTTCTTATTAAAGAGCACCCGCTAGAGAGCGCACTGTCATTTGCATTCATTATTATTAGTTTATATTGGATATGACTTGACTGGATCTCTTTTACCATGAATTACAATGTTTAGTCAGTCCTTGATCTTTAAAGGTGCTCTGCATTTATGTTTTGCGGTCTCAGAAAGGGCTAGCGAGATACCATTTTGTTATATCATGTTATGATTGTTTTGAGAAAGCGTTGTCATCCGAATTTTATTATTATGGCCCGCTAGCTGATTATGCTATTGATATGAGTAATTGTGAGACCTAAGTGTTATTGTAAGTATGGTTAGTTCATAATATTTGCTGAAACCTGAATGCTGGCTTTGCATGTTTACAACAACAAGAGCAAACAGAGTTTGTAAAAGTTTTTCTTTATAACTTTCAGTTTATCAACTGAATTGCTTGAGGAGAAGCAAAGGTTTAAGCTTGGGGGAGTTGATACGTCTCCAACGTATCTACTTTTCCAAACACTTTTGCCCTTGTTTTGGACTCTAACTTGCATGATTTGAATGAAACTAACCCGGACTGACGCTGTTTTCAGCAGAACTGCCATGATGTTGTTTTATGTGTAGAAAACAAAAGTTCTCGGAATGTCCTGAAAATCCTCGGAGGCACTTTTTGGAAAATATAAAAAATACTGGAGGAAGAATCAAGACCAGGGGGCCACACCCTGTCCATGAGGGTGGGGGGCGCGCCCACCCCCCTGGGCGCACCCCCTATCTCGTGGGCCCCCTGAGGCTCCGCCGACCTCAACTCCAACTCCATATATTCCGTCTCGCAGAGAGAATAAATCAGAGAGGAAGTTTCAATGCGTTTTATGATACAGAGCCGCTGCCAAGCCCTAATCTCTCTCGGGAGGGCTGATCTGGAGTCCGTTCGGGGCTCCGGAGAGGGGGATTCGTCGTCGTCGTCATCATCAACCATCCTCCATCACCAATTTCATGATGCTCACCGCCGTGCGTGAGTAATTCCATCGTAGGCTTGTTGGACGATGATGGGTTGGATGAGATTTACCATGTAATCAAGTTAGTTTTGTTAGTATCCACTATGTTCTGAGATTGATGTTGCTATGACTTTGCTATGCTTAATGCTTGTCACTAGGGCCCGAGTGCAATGATTTCAGATCTCCACCTATTATGTTTTCATGAATATATGTGTGTTCTTGATCCTATCTTGCAAGTCTATAGTCACCTATTATGTGTTATGATCCGACAACCCCGAAGTGACAATAATCGGGATACTTCTCGGTGATGACCATAGTTTGAGGAGTTCATGTATTCACTATGTGCTAATGCTTTGTTCCGGTTCTCTATTAAAAGGAGGCCTTAATATCCCTTAGTTTCCGCTAGGACCCCGCTGCCACGGGAGGGTAGGACAAAAGATGTCATGCAAGTTCTTTGCCATAAGCACGTATGACTATTTACGGAATACATGCCTACATTACATTGATGAATTGGAGCTAGTTCTGTGTCACCCTATGTTATAGCTATTACATGAGGAATCACATCCGACATAATTATCCATCACTGATCCATTGCCTACGAGCTTTTCACATCTTGTGCTCCGCTTATTTACTTTTTCGTTGCTATTGCTACAATCACTACAAAACCCAAAAACATTACTTTTGCCACTATTACCTTTATTATCATATTACTTTGCTACTAAATACTTTGCTGCAGATACTAATGTTATCCAGGTGTGGTTGAATTGACAACTCAACTACTAATACTCAATAATATTCTTTGGCTCCCCTTGTGTCGAATCAATAAATTTGGGTTGAATACTTTACCCTCGAAAGCTGTCGCGATCACCTACACTTGTGGGTTATCACATAGTAAGACCATTTGGACATTTTATCTTGCGTCCCACAAGATGTTTAAGGTCCCCAGCATAAGCATTAGACGCCTTTGATTTCCAGCTGGAGACCTTTCCCTGCAAAAGAGAGTTAAGTTTTCTTAACCACCCACATCTTCAGGGGTGGCTTAGAAGCAATGAGTCTAAGTGCAGCATCTGAGAACTTTAGCTTTGGAGCCCTAGCAAATAGCCTTGCAGGAGGTGAATAATACTCATAAGAATAAGAAGAAAAGTTCTTGGTATTATGAACATAGCGGTTTGACGAAACACGCTCTTAGCCATATGTCTGAGTATGGTTTCCCTGCAAAATATGTGTGTTAGGGTGACTCTAGCGAGACCTCTATCTGTATGAAGCCTTTGGACCATATGAAGCCTTTGGTCTGGGATTTGTCTTCTTCCCAGGTAGTGTCATGATGAAATTCACAGGAAGATTCTCAAGACAACTCTTTGGTACCCAGATTTTCTTAAGAGGTGATCCATTCCTGCAATTAGTACCGATATACCTGGCAAACACTTCACCATTCTGATTCTTAAACAGTTTATAGTTTGCATCAAAGGATTCATCAATGATAATTGGGTTAGCACAAGTGAAGAGAGATAAGGTAGATGGATCCACTGAAGGTCCCTTTGCAGCAACCCATGTCATTTTGAGGTACTGCTTAGGCTTCCAGTAAGAACCATCAACATTCATTTTCCTCTCAAACCCAACACCCTCTTTCCTAGGGTTTCTGTTCAGAAACTGTTTTTTGAGGACATCACATAGTGTCTGATGTCCTTTGAGACTTTTGTACATTCCTGTCTCAAGAAATGTCTTCAAACTAGCATTCTCATCAGCAATAGTAGTGGTATCCTCAGTAGAGGGGTTAGTTACCACGTTAGCAGTTGAAGATATGGCAACAGTAGAAGCATTAGAACATTCAGCAATAGAGACAACATTATCACCCTTAAGACATTTTAGACATGGTGGTTCAAATCCTTCCTGAGCGGAACTGATTTGTTGAGCGCAGAGTGACTCGTTCTCCTTTTGAAGATCTTCATGAGCCGATCTCAATTTCTCAAGCTCTTGCTTCCTTTGAAGATAATCATAGGAGAGCTTTTCATGAGTAGTTGAGAGCGTTTCATGACGAATTTCAAGTTCCTCATACTTAACATGAAGATTTTTAATGTCTTCAATTAAGGACTGAGTTCGGGTCATTTCCGCGTCCAATAGGTCATCGCTTTTGTCTAGCAACTTTTGAATATGTTCCATAGCATTCTGTTGTTCAGTTGCAATTTTAGCAAGTGTTTTGTAGCTAGGTTTAGATTCACATTCAGAGTCATCTTCACTTGATGTTTGAAAGTAAGCATCGCATGAGTTTACCTTGGCACCACGTGCCATGAAGCAGTAGGTGGGAGCGGAACCATCCTCATCCTTAGCATCAGTGTTGGTGACGAGGCCATTGTCTTCAGTATTGAAGATGGACTTGGCGACATACGCTGAAGCTAGAGCCAGGCTTGCCACACCGGAATCAGATTCCTCTTCAGACTCCACCTCTGCCTCCTCAGATGCAGACTCCTCCTCTGAATCCATCTCCTTGCCAACAAACACACGAGCCTTGCTTGATGAGCTCTTCTTGTGTGATGAAGACTTCGATGAAGACTTGGAAGAAGACTATGAGGATTTCTTCTTCTTCTTGTCACCAGAATCATATTCCTTGCTCTTCTTCTTCTTCTTGGTCTCATTGTCCCATTGTGGACACTCAGAGACGTAGTGACCAGGTTTCTTGCACTTGTGGCATGTTCTCTTCTTGTGATCATGAGAGGAAGCTTCATCGTTTCTAGAGCTGGATCTTGAAGACTTTCTGAAGTCTTTCTTCTTAGTGAACTTCTGGAACTTCTTCACAAGCATAGCAAACTCCTTTCCAATGTCTTCAAGATCCTCAGAACTGCAGTCAGATTCTTCTTGAGATGAGGAAACAACCTTTGCCTTCAAAGCGCGAGTTTGGCCATAGTCGGTACCATAGATATCTCTTTTCTCAAATAGCTATAACTCATGTGTGTTGAGCCTCTCAAGTATGTCAGATGGATCGATAGTCTTGAAGTCAGGGCATTCTTGAATCATCAGGGCTAGGGTGTCAAATGAGTTGTCAAGTGATCTCAGAAGTGTCTTGACGATTTCGTGCTTGGTGATCTCAGTGGCGTCGAGTGCATGAAGCTCATTTGTGATATCAGTGAGGCGATCAAATGTGAGCTGGACATTCTCATTGTCATTTCTCTTGAAGCGGTTGAAGAGATTTTGAAGAACACTAATCCTTGAATCTCTCTGGGTTGACACGGCTTCGTTGACCTTGGAGAGCCAGTCCCAAACTAGCTTCACAGTTTCCAGAACACTCACACGACCATACTATCCTTTGGTCAGATGACCACAGATGATGTTCTTGGCAGTTGAGTCCAGTTGAATGAACATCTTGACATGAGCAGCAGTGACACCTTCACCGACCTTGGGAATGCCTTTCTTGACCACATACTAGAGGTCGACGTCAATGGCTTCAAGATGCATACACATCTTATTCTTCCAATAGGGGTAATCAGTGCCATCAAAGACAGGGCACGCAGCAGAGACTTTGATTATCCATGCAGTCAACATAGCTAAACTCCAGGTGGTTAAACAGAATCACACACATCAAGGGAGCACCTTGCTCTGATACACTTTGAAAGTGCTAGTTATCGACTAGAGGGGGGGTGAATAGGCGATTTTTATGAAAGACTTAAAAACACGGGGGCTTTGAAGACAAATAGTAGCAATGAACCTATTGATATGCAGCGGAAGGTAGACTACACTAGGCAAGCCATAGTCAAGTAAGCAATGAAGTGAAAGCACGAAGGCTATCAGCACCTAGGTAGTAAGGATCGGGATGGAAGATAGTATGAAGCCAAACAACAACACTGTTCACACAGTGAAGACAATCCGATCATGCAAGGAGGCAATGACTTCATGAAGGCAAACTGTAAGTAAAGAGAGGTAAAGGATAGAACCAGTTGCTTGGAGGGGACAAGGATTTGTTGGACCAGTTCCAGTTGCTGTGACAATTGTACGTCTGGTTAGGGAGGCTGAGATTCAACTTAGAAGACCGCGTCTTCACCTTATTCCCCTTGAGCTAAGGACACTTAGTTCTCGCCCAATCACTCTGTTAAGTCTTCAAGGTAGACTTCCAAACCTTCACAGACTTCCTTCAGCGACAATCCACAATGACTCTTGGATGCTCAAAACGTGATGCCTAACCGGCTGGAGGATTCACAGTCCTCAAGTGTAACAAGTCTTCAGCTCACGCGGACAGAAAGACTTTAGTGATGCCTAACACTCTTTGACTCTGGGTATTTTGGGCTTTGTACTCGCTAGGATTTCTCTCTCAAATGCTTCGGAAGTGGGTTGCTCTCAAACGACAAAAGCCGTGCACTAACTCTGAGCACCCACCAATTTATGGTGTAGGGGGTGGGTTATTTATAGCTACGAGGCAACACGACCTGATTTGTCCAAAATGACCCTGGGTCACTAAGGAACTGACATGTGTCCAACTGTCAGATTTCAAACACACGCGGTAGCTTGAGGACTACAAGTAAAGCTGACTCATCCAACTTTGGATAATATTTGCTCTCATTGTCTTTGCTCGAAGACATAGGCTTTGGTTGAGCATCACACCAGTCACTCTGACTTTGTTCACTTGGACCCAGCGGATCTCGGGTAGGGGGTCCCGAACTGTGCGTCTAAGGCCAATGGTAATAGGAGACTGGGGACACAATGTTTACCCAGGTTCGGGCCCTCTCGATGGAGGTAATACCCTACTTCCTGCTTGATTGATCTTGATGATATGAGTATTACAAGAGTTGATCTACCACGAGATCGTAGAGGCTAAACCCTAGAAGCTAGCCTATGGTATGATTGTTGTTGTGTCCTACGGACTAAACCCTCCAGCTTATATAGACAAGAGGGGGCTAGGGTTACGCAGAGTCGGTTACAGAGAAGGAGATCTATTATCCGAATCGCCAAGCTTGCCTTCCACGCCAAGGAGAGTCCCATCCAGACACGGGACGAAGTCTTCAATCTTGTATCTTCCTAGTCCAATAGTCCGGCCAAAGTACATAGTCCGGCTATCCGGATACCCCCTTATCCAGGACTCCCTTAGTAGCCCCCGAACCAGGCTTCAATGACGATGAGTCCGGCGCGCAGATTGTCTTCGACATTGCAAGGTGGGTTCTTCTCCAAATCCAGAGTACTTGTTGTGGCGAACAGTGTCCGGCCTCCATCGGTGTCGTACTCCTTGGCCTCCGTGTTTGAAAAATGGCTATCTCCACGTGTCAAGTGAATACGAGAAGTTGTGGCATTTTTACATTTGCCACCCTGACCTTGTAAGCCAACCGTCTATTTGAGACGGGAATCCTTAGATCCAAATCACGCCATCTCCCTCCCAGCTAGCATTCAACAGAGCGTGCCCGGGAAAAGCCATTCCATCATGGTTGGCCGCCGAAGGTCCTCCTCTCGCACCCCTAGCTCTAAGCCAGGCGATTGGGAAAAGTGTTCTGTCCCTCATAGCCGATTAGTGGAGTTGCAGACCCAGGGGTTCCTCCCTCCTGCATACATGGTCCCCGTCCGAGCCGGACTAGCCACCTATAATGGTGGGGAGCAGGCGGAGACCTTTCCGAACCCATCTAGAGGGGAGCGGATATGCCTTGTCCCGTATTTTCTAAGGGGGCTTGGGTATCCAATCCACCCATTCCTCTGCGGGCTCCTGGAATTCTATGGTTTCCAGCTTCACAACTTCACTCCTGCCTCCATACTGTACATTGTAGGGTATGTTGCCTTATGCGAGCTTTTCCTGGGCTGCGAAGCTCATTTTGAGATATGGAAGAGGCTATTCTGCCTCATCCCTCGCAATCAGGAGGGATCTATATATCAAGTGGGCGGAGCCGAAATATGGCGCATCGCCCAGGACGGATACTTGTCCGGCACTCCAAAGAAGGCATCCGAAGATTGGCCCTCAGAGTGGATTTATGTAGATGACGTTCCCCTTCCGGACCCAGTCCGGACGGGCCTTCATGAGTTTGCCAATGCCCCGCTGAAGAAACGCCAAAACTGGCGCCCGCGGAGCCCCCAGGAGGAACACGACAGGGAGGTCCTCTATCTGATGGGCCGGATAAAAATTCTGGCCAATCAGGATTGACAATGACAGAGGTTATGTCAATATGCATCATGCGGGGGGTGCAGCCACTTCAATATCGAGGGAAACCCATGTGGCACTTCAACGGAGAAGATGACGCCACCGGCTGCAGTCGTAAAGGTCCGGACTCTGTCGTCGCACTGGCGAAAATATTGTCTGATTTGTACAAAGGGGAAGAGGAGGAGCTCCTCCGCATTAAGCCACGGGATGGATTTTCCATGTACAACCCCCCAAGCTGGATAAGTTGTAATTCCTTTACTCGACTCTATTCACACATGTGTCCTTTGTCACCAGTCAGTTATCTTGCTATTTCCAAAGCAGGAACTGAGGAGGGCCGTGGAGGAGTTCAACAGCTCACCTCTGTAGCTAGAGGATCCTGGCCGGGCTCTCGACCCCAGACTCGAAGAAGATCCGGATATATCTGTGGAACTTGTAGATGGGACATTTTATCAAGCAAGTCGCGACGGCGCTTTAGTGGCCATCCTTGCTGATTATCCCGGGCTGCTCCCGGTGTCGAACGTAAGTAAAGTCGGAGCCCTAAATTCCGGATTGTGCCGTGCCCTGAGCGCACATGTTGTATTTTTGCAGAAACGGCCATCAGGACGCTGTGCCGGGCCCACGGGGGCTCATCTGCAGGAGGCATCCGGTTTGGGCAGGCGTAAGAGGAAGGCGGTTAGAACTGAGACGCCGGGGCAGAGGTATGAATTGGACTTTGCTCTGTGATTATCTTTGCCAAATTGTGATAGTTTGCATTGCATCCTGGCAAGAAAAACATCCGCCGGACTACATCCGGATCCCCTGCCGGCCACGCCTCCAGCAGCCGGATTCCGGAAGCGGATTCACGGGTGGAGGCTGATGTGGGGGCGACACCGAATTGCCCTCCCACAGAGGATGTGGACATGCTTTCGGCTTCCAACTCCGAAGTGAGGAGTGCCATGAATCATCGGCGCAGACGGGCCGTACTTCGCAATGGTATTTTCTCCGAGGAGGCTTTTGATGCCTTCAACTCCGGAGACGCATATATTCGCGCCGCTCAAGATGGACTTGCCAGAGCAACGGACCAGTATGCGAAGGATATACGGGTAAGAAAATCTGATAAGTATGTGTAGTAGTAGCCCCTGAGACTTGAAACAGTTGGCACAACTGATTTAAGGATCATTGTATGCATAAGTTCTGATAGAGAAGAATGCCCATTTATCTCAAGAACTGGAGGAATGCAAGGCACAGCTGAGGGCCGCGGTTGCCGAACAAGAGGAATCAAAAAGGGCCTCTTCTGGTAAGACTATCCTTGTACCAGTTATTTATTCGGCATGGTTTATAAAAAAAGATATTACAGACGATCCCGGAGAGAATCCGAAGATTGTGGAAGATAATGAGCCACATCTGCGAAGTCAGCTGAAGGTGGGCGAGCGTGTGCTGACGAAGGCTATTCAAGAGAGAAATAATCTCCAAGATGCCAATATCCGACTGAGCGTCGAATTAAAAGATGTTCAGGCTCAGCTCGCTGACTCTGTGAAGGAGAACATGAGGCTTCGACGCGGCATTTATAGTAAGTGCTTAAACGAACTGTGGTATAGTTCGGCGAGGAAGCGTATTGACAAATTTATGTCTGCACATATGCTGACGGGCCGTCCTGAAGAGGAGATGCCCGGATCCGCTGGTGATATGCTGCAATATCTTTCACAACTTCACGAACGAGCGCGGCAGGTGATGCAGGGTATTGCCCAGGCCTTGTGGCCATCCGCTTCCCTGTCAAGAGGCATGAACGAGCTTGTGGAGATGCTCAAAGGAGCACGACAGCGCTTCCGGTTATGGAAGATATCAGCCTGCCGACAAGGTGCGAGGGAAGCGTGGGCCATGGTGAAGACGCGATACGCCAAGGCTGACCCGAACCATATGGCCGAAGTCGGACCAGCGGGGGCAGATGGGCAAGAGATACCCGTAAGTCTGGTATATGACCAAGTAGCGTTAGCCGCATAGTATTCCCAACAGGATTGTAAGCTAGATAGCCTGTTGGATGGTATAGAGGAAGAATATAGCCAGTCTAAATGACTATGTAATTTGGATGGACTTATGTACTCCCTAGCCGGATTGAAAATCATTTGTCATGGCGGACCTTTTCGCTTCAGCCCCCGGACCCGGCAGTCCGGAGTGTATCCGAATACCCGCACAGTTATGAAAAACTGAGTATGCATGGAAACTAGGCATAGGGGTCATAAATGCTTGAACAGACAAGTACCCAACTAGTTATGTTATATTACATGGATAGTAAGAAACATCTTCCAGAGAGAATAGTTCCGTTAGGGGTTCCTTTCTCTGGGTGCGCATGCATCGATGTGCATGTCCGAACTGCGAACAGAAACGCAGGAAACAAAACATCTGGGGATTTACGTTGTAATGAACGAGAACATCTTTTGTTCACCGATCGTATATTCCCTTAAGAACACTAGCTTTCGGCTTCACCCAGTCTGAGGTACACATCCGGCTCAACCGGCAGTAACAATTGCAGAGGTGCTCCCCTTATGCCCTAGCCGAATTAACGGGAACGTAGGGCATAAACACAAGAGCCAGGCAACCCAGCATGGCCAAAACTTAATTAATTCATATCGATGCATATAATGGTGAAGAAAAGGCACATATGGGAAAAACGCATATGTGGCTGGCGAGAAGCCATGAAGTTAGTTATATTTAGCTTCCGGATAGGAAGCCCCCAGGTATAGTGTGCACGCGTAGTGCGGCCAGAGCGGTCAGGGCATCCATGCAGTTTTGCAAGGCTGTATGTGAAAAGGGAAAAGAGGGCGAGAAAGGAAGAAAATGAACGTAATTGAAGAAGCGGAGGTAAGGAGACAAACACTGAGTTCGGCACTAGGCGTAGAATCTTCGGAGTCTGGCCGCGTTCCATGGGTTCGGCTCGAGTATGTTATCAGATGCACCGCGCAGGCGGTACGCTCCTCCGGTGAGAACTTTATCGATGATGAAGGGACCCTCCCACTTGGGTTTGAGCTTGTCCTTCTTCTTCTCGGGGAGGCGTAGAACTAGTTCGCCGATGTTATAAGTTTTGGCCCGTACTTCTCTCCTTTGATACCTTTGAGCCTGTTGCTGATAGAATGCGGAACGGGCTTTTGCGACATCACGTTCCTCCTTCAAAGCATCTAAGTTGTCCTGCCGATCTAACTCGGCTTCCTTCTCTTCGTACATGCGCACGCGAGGTGAGTCATGGATTATGTCGCAGGGTAGTACTACTTCTGCGCCGTACACCATAAAAAATGGTGTGTATCCAGTGGTACGATTTGGCGTGGTCCGCAGCCCCAGAGTATAGAGTCGAGCTCCTCGACCCAATGTGTGTATGATTCCTTCAAGGATCACACTAGTCTGGGTTTGATGGCGCTCATGATGAGACCATTTGCACGTTCGACTTGACCGTTTGTTTGGGGGTGATAGACAGAGGCGTAGTCGAGCTTGATGCCCATTTTGCCGCACCAAGTTTTCACCTCATCGGCTATGAAATTCGAGCCATTGTCAGTGATGATGCTGTGGGGGACCCCGTAGCGGTGTACAACCCCTGATATGAAGTCTATCACTGGTCCGGATTCGGCCGTTTTAACTGGTTTGGCTTCTATCCATTTGGTGAACTTGTCCACCATGACCAATAAATATTTTTCTCTTATGGCTTCCCCCTTTAAAGGGGTCCCCCCATGTCTAGCCCCCAGACCGCGAAGGGCCAAGTTATGGGGATTGTCTGGAGAGCAGTAGGGAGCATATGGCTCTGATTGGCAAATAGTTGGCAACCAACGCAATGTTGGACAAGGTCCTGTGCATCTGCCTTGGCTGTCGGCCAGTAAAAACCTGTCCAAAAGGCCTTGCTTACAAGTGCCCGGGCTGCAGCGTGGTGCCCGCCGAGTCTGGCATGGATTTCGGTTAAGAGCTTCCGCCCTTCCTCCTCGGAGATGCATCGTTGGAGCACTCCGGTGGTGCTCTTCTTGTAGAGATCTCCTTCATGGACTTTGTAGGCTTTAGAGCGTCGCACAATACAACGTGCCTCATTTTGGTCTTCGGGGAGCTCTTGCCTATTTAGGTAGGCCAAGAAGGGATCGGTCCATGGGGCAATAACAACCATGATTTCGTGGGCCGAATGTGTTATTTCGGTGGCAGAGCCTCCGATTACGTCAGATTGTTCAAAATCTGGGGTTGTGTTCGGAGCCGGACTAATATTGCCGGACGCCCCTTCCCATACCACGGACGGCTTGAACAGCCTTTCCAAGAAGATATTAGGTGGGACGGGGTCGCGTTTAGTGCCAATGCGGGCGAGAATATCGACCGCTTGATTATTTTCTCTGACCACATGGTGGAATTCAAGCCCCTCGAACCGAGCTGACATTTTGAGGACGGCATTACAATAAGCTGCCATTTTCGGATCTTTGGCATCGAAGTCTCCATTTATCTGAGATATTGCGAGGTTCGAGTCCCTGCACACTTCGAGGCATTGGATGCCCATGGAGACTGCCATCTGAAGACTATGCAACACAGCCTCATATTCGGCTTCATTGTTGGATTCTTCATATAGTATTTGGAGTACGTATAGAACCGTGTCTCCGATGGGGGTTCAGGACAACACCGTCTCCCAATCCGCCAACATTTTACAGCCATCGAAGTGCATGATCCAATTGGAGTACGCGTCGTACTCTTTAGGGAGTTCGGCTTCTGTCCATTCGGCGACAAAGTCAGCCAGAACTTGCGACTTAATGGCCCACCGTGGTTTATATGTTATGTCGAATGGAAGGAGCTCGATAGCCCATTTAGCAATTCGGCCCGTGGTGTCGCAGTTGTTTATGATATCGTTGAGTGGTACTTCGGAGGCCACCGTAATCGAACACTCTTGAAAGTAGTGTCGTAGCTTCCGGGATGTCATGAAGACCGCGAACGCTATCTTTTGATAGTGTGGGTACCGAGATTTGCATGGAGTGAGGACAGTGGACACGTAATATACCGGCTTTTGTAGCGGGAACCTGTGTCCGTCTGCTTCTCGCTCGATGACGAGCACTGCGCTTACAACTTGGTGTGTTGCAGCTATGTATAATAGCATGGGTTCGCCAGTATTTGGCGCGGTTAGGACTGGATTTGTGGCCAAGAGGGCCTTTATTTCTTCCAGTCCCGTCGTGGCTGCATCTGTCCACTTGAAGTGTTCGGTGCGTCGAAGAAGGCGATAAAGAGTTAGTGTCTTTTATCCTAATCGGGAGATAAAGCGGCTTAAGGCAGCCACGCATCCAGTTAGTTTCTGGATCTGCTTGAGGTCTGTTGGGATAGCCAACTGTGACAGAGCTCGGATTTTTGCCGGATTTGCTTCAATTCATCTATTGGAAACGATGAAGCCGAGAAATTTCCCGGAGGGTACACCGAAGACACATTTCTTCAGGTTGAGCTTGATGTCGTATGTTCGAAGGTAGTCGAACGTGAGCCTCAAGTCATCTATTAGAGTTTCCACGTGTCTTGTTTTAATGACCATGGCGTCTACGTAAGCCTCTACTGTTTTTATGATTTGTTTTTCTAGGCATGTCTGAATCATGCGTTGATAGGTTGCGCCGGCGTTTTTGAGCCCGAAAGGCATTGTATTGAAACAGAAGGGGTCGTATGGCATGATGAAGGCCGTTGCGGCTTGGTCAGACTCTGCCATCTTGATCTGATGGTATCCGGAGTATGCGTCGAGGAAACACAATGAGTCGTGTCCTACGGTGGCGTCGATAATTTGATCAATGCGGGGGAGGGGGAAGGGATCCTTGGGACAAGACTTATTGAGGTCTTTGAAATCGACATATAGGCGCCAGGATTTATCCTTCTTTGGTACCATTACCAGGTTTGCTAGCCAATCCGGATGTTTTATGTCTCTGATGAATCCGGCCTCGAGTAGCTTGGCTAGCTCTTCTCCCATGGCTTGCCGCTTAGGCTCTGAGAAACCCCTAAGAGTCTGCTTGACTGGCTTGTATCCTTTCAGAATATTGAGGATGTGTTCGGCCAACCTGCGTGGGATGCCCGGCATGTCTGAAGGATGCCATGCAAAAATATCCCAATTCTCGCACAGGAAATCTCATAGTGCGGCGTCTACTATGTGGTCCAGCTGTGTCCCGACGGAAGTTGTCTTTGTAGGGTCCGTTGGGTGGACCTGGAATTTGACTATCTCGTCCGCGGGCTTGAAAGAGGTGGACTTGGGTCACTTGTCTAGTATCCCGTCGTCTCTGTCCACCGTGGCTCGCAGCGTTGTCAGTTCTTGGGCCGCGAGGTCTTCTGATAATGCCTCCAGGGCTAGTGCGGCAGTTTTATTTTCAGCGCGGAGTGCGATGTCCGGATCACTAGCTAGAGTGAATATTCCATTGGGCCCGGGCATTTTGAGCTTCATGTACCCGTAATGGGGTATAGCTTGGAAGCTCGTGAATGCGTCCCGCCCTAAGAGGGCGTGGTATCCGTTGCTGAACGGGGCCACTTGGAATGTGATTTCTTCGGACCTGCAATTCTCCGGCATGCCGAATACCACATCTAGTGTGATTTTTCCTGCACATCGCGCCTCCCAACTGGGGATGATTCCCCTGAAGGTTGTGCTACTTCGCTCAATGTGGTTCTTGTCAATTTCCATCTTGTTGAGGGTTTCCTCATAGATGAGGTTTAGTCCGCTTCCGTCATCCATGAGCACTTTAGTGAGCCGGAAGCCATCCACGATTGGACTAAGGACCAAAGCGGCTGGTGCCCGGACTGTTCGGAATTGAGGTTTGTCACTGGCGTTATAGGTTATAGCCGTGTCATTCCATGGATTTATTGTTGCCATGTGGCAAACTTCGGCGAGGCTGCGTTGAGCTCGCTTGCGCCTATTGTTTGAGGCAAAAGTCTCGAAGACTGTCAATACCGTATTGTTATTTCCGGTGGGATGTTGTTCTGCTGTATGGTTTATGAGGAGATCCTTGCCGCTCTTTGCTACCTGCCGGAGTATCCAACATGCTCTAAGGCTATGAGTTGGCGTGGCGTCCGGTGTGTTGTGAAGTTTGCAAGGCCCATTGAGCCATTCCTCCAATACGGTTCCATGCCTTGTATCAGGCTTTGGTCTTTTTGTAATTAAATCGGGTAACTTACGAGAGTTTGCCCTTTTAGTTTGGATGATGGGTTTAGCGTGAGCTGGATTGTCCCAAAAGTTTGTTTGGGTTTTCCAGGTGCTTTCCATTGCGCAGTATTTCTGCACTATGGCCGCTAAGTCAGCGAAGTGTACTATGTCATGGCGACTTATAGCGTTGAGGATCCCTTTGTCCGTGCAATTGTTGCAAAAGAGGGAGATCGCGTCTTCCTCGCGACAATCCTTAACCCTATTTAACACAAGGAGGAATCTGGCCCAGTAATGATGTACTGTCTCTTGTGGCTCTTGTCTGATATGCAGAAGATTGAATAAATCTGGGTGGGTGGGTGGCTTTGAATTCGAATCCTGACCCAATCCAAAACCCAGGGGCCAAGAAGATTCCGAGTTTAATAGCTCGGGCTCTGAGATGTTGCCCAATTTCTTCGGCCCGCCGCCCGACTCTGAATTCGGGGTTTGGGCCGTGTCCTCCCGCGAGAGGGTGTTCAGCTCAGGGAGCTCGGAAATCCGGACATAGTTCATCCTCAAAATAGAGGGAGAATTCAGATGATGCTCTTCCACTACCGCTATCTCATGGGTGACCGGCGGAGAGTAAATCTCCCTTTGGTCGGGTTTAAGCCCGATCCGATCATAGTCTGTAGCGACGCCCAGGGCGGCGATGCGATCCAAGAGCTCATTGAAGGAAGAGAGCTCCATTGGGTCCATCTGTTCGGCGAATTCCAAATCAACATGGAGGCTGTTTTTGATGACTCGAGAAGTCATTGTCGGCGCGACAGCTGATCGAGCGGTCATGACGAAGCCGCCCAGTCAGAGAGTTTGGCCTAGGGCTAGGGCTCCCCCAGAGGTGATGTTGTCCCTGACAACGAGACGAGCCATCAAGCCTTATCGCGACAACACAGTGGAACTCTTAATGAAAGCACCAATATCGGTGTCAAAACCGGCAGATCTCGGGTAGGGGGTCCCGAACTGTGCGTCTAAGGCCAATGGTAACAGGAGACTGGGGACACAATGTTTACCCAGGTTCGGGCCCTCTCGATGGAGGTAATACCCTACTTCCTGCTTGATTGATCTTGATGATACGAGTATTACAAGAGTTGATCTACCATGAGATCGTAGAGGCTAAACCCTAGAAGCTAGCCTATGGTATGATTGTTGTTGTGTCCTACGGACTAAACCCTACAGCTTATATAGACACCGGAGGGGGCTAGGGTTACACAGAGTCGGTTACAGAGAAGGAGATCTATTATCCGAATCGCCAAGCTTGCCTTCCACGCCAAGGAGAGTCCCATCCAGACACGGGACGAAGTCTTCAATCTTGTATCTGCGTAGTTCAACAGTCCGGCCAAAGTACATAGTTCGGCTGTCCGGATACCCCCTTATCCAGGACTCCCTCAGCGGGCGCAGAGCAGCAGGTTTCCTCTTTGGTGCTAAGGAGGCAAGCGCAGGTGCGGGGTCTTGAGGAATTGCCCAAAGGTTTCCATTCCCGTGCAACAAGACCAAGACTGCCAGGACAGCAGGACGGATGTCATCGCCGAGTCCACCGCAACCTCACGACCAGAAGCTTTGCAGGAGAAGACCACCTTTTGCTAGGATAAGGTGTACTACTTGTCCCCGTTTGAATTGGCACTGTGGGATCCCTTCCCTCCTACGTTTTGGGGGAAGAGGACCAAGGCCACTATAAATATTGGCTAGCCAACCACCATAGGACGAGGTCGAATCCCTTCAGCTCACACCCACACTAGAGCAGACCTCGCGAGGTTGTTCTTCCCTTGTACTAGTTCATCATTAGCCCCTCGTGAGGTTAATCCACCCCAAAGCAAGAGTAGGGCCTTACACCGCAAGGTGGCCCTAACCTGGGTAAACTGCCATGTCCATCTTCTTGTTTGTTCGTCGAGCTAGGGCATGGGGGTGACGAATTGGTTGGCTGGAGAGGTTGAGTTATTCACACACGCCCCAGAGTTCAAACGTTTCTTGGGTCTGCGTAGCCCTGAATCCGACAACTAGGGCCCGAGTGCCATGATTTTAGATCTGAACCTATTATGTTTTCATGAATATATGTGTGTTCTTGATCCTATCTTGCAAGTTATATGCACCTATTACATGTTATGATCTGCATACCCCAATGTGACAATAATCAGGATTGTTTTCGGTGATTACCATAGTTTGAGGAGTTCATGTATCTTCTATATCTAAATAGGGGCACCCCACTAGATGATTTTCCTGCCTTCTCATGAAGCCACATCACTCCAATTGTTATAGCCGTTGATTCAGTAAAGTTGAGAAGCCTGCAACCGTTTGATCAAAGGTTCAGAAAATTACTACGGGCTGCCACCGCTAAGTGAACGTACCATTTCGTTCTTTTCCAGCCATAGTGCTCGCTGCTGGCATCCGACTCAATTTTTTGGGCTGGGCGTACACTTCACCAATTTGGACACTAAAAAGCCCCATTTAAAGCCCATAAATATCCGTGAAGAAGAACCAACCACAACTACTGCCCATTAATCTCCCAAATTTACTCCTCTCTCTATTGATTTCCATCACTAATTCCTATTCATCTTCTCCATTGATTTCCATCACCAATTCCTATTCACCTTTTTCCAAATTAATAGTTGGAGTCGTTCTTCCATCTTCACCACAACGATTAGAAGTGCACCGGCCGCCGCCTGGCCTGGACAAAGATAGGTGCTGCCCCTAGCCATCCACCCCACGAGCGCCACCCACCGCTGCCCATTCCCCACGCGCCTCCCCGCCTGGACCCCACAGGTCACCGCCAGCGACCAGTGCGCCATCGCCAACCACCTGACCGTTGGCGGCGCCCTCGACCAAGCCACTACGCGCACCACTTGGCCCAATCCCGCCGTGTGCCGCCGCTCACATGCCACCGCCGACAGCCTCACCGATACCCAGCTGCGGATAAACCTCCTCCATCACCGATATGTGCCCCTGTTTCAACCTCCCGTCACCGGCCGACCTCCTTCAGCGCCACCGGGAATGGCTCACACCCTCCTCCCTCATGCCCACGGATCGACGCTTGCCCAACGCCCAGTTCATCAAGATCTTCACCACATGGTATGTCTCTCTTGCGCCTCACCTGCGATACATCGGCATCTGTCACCACCTGGTCCTGAGATTTCCGTCATGGGATGTGTGCAGGCAGTGGTACAAAGATAAATTGTGGGACGTGAAGCAGCTGGTGAGTTCCGGGGGATGCCACTGTCGCATCAAACGTCTTTCCGCTTACATGAAGGTTTCAGATGCTCCCTCTTCGCCACCACTCCATCTCCAGTATAGTAGCTAATTATAAATTTATAAGTCAAGACTAAAGTTTTCATAGGAATTTGAAGACTGCACGTCTTGGTTCAGTTATTGATTATACAGGACATAGGGAAACAGCAAGTGCCTTAAACAACCTGCTAAAATCTTGATTACATAGCCATGGTGGTGATATTGTCTGGCTATGAAGATCAAGGACGGAGCCAGATTTGGAGCATGTTCTGGGCTGGTGATTGTAAATTTGCTTTGTGACATTAAGCAACACATTTTCTCTCTTATCTCTAATACATCTTTACTGGTCTTATAAGCGATACTGCAGGGTTACCACCTACCATGATACATGATTTCCACAGAAACACAAATACAGGAGTATATTTGTTCTAGGACAGAGTGAATTATGAGGAGGAGACATAACAGTAAGTACCATCTTACCTTAATCCCTGATTATATCACTCAAATTAGCCTCACTGTGCTACATCTTTACTGGTCTTATAAGCGATACCGCAGGTTTACCATTATGATACATAATTTCCACTGAAACACGAATATGGGAGTATATTTGTTCTAGGACAGAGTGGATTATGATGAGGAGACATAACAGTAAGTACCATCTTACCTTAATCACTGATCATTAACACTCAAATTAGCCTTGCCGTGCTATTTATTGGCTGCCGTCATGTATGTTACTATCATACGGGTTACAGTGCTTAGAGAAATTTGGATTCCCGCAACCTGTTGGTACACTATCTTGCTACTTACTGTCGGGTTATCCTATATAATTTCATGATTATTATTTTCCCATGCCTTCTATACTTGTGTTTGCATATGAATGGATGTTTGCACTATTTGCCATCCCATACACGCTTATTGGTTGCTCTTCTGGATTATTGTTAAATTGTGCTATCTAATTTGCTACATCAGAACAATGAAACATGGACGGTTATGGTACATGGAGGGTTGGAGTTTCATTATTCATTTTGTCATGCACACCATAAAAAAAATCAAAAGATGATGTCGGATTGTAGAGAAATTATTGAGCATTGTAGGTTGTTCCCCTAGCTCTATTGGATGTCATACACACTTCATGTTTAAAACTTTCCTTCCATATGTGGTAGAACATGTTACCTCATTGTCGTGACTCGCTTTAGTAGGAGATCTTGCAGCTTCCACTCATCGGCGATCTTAATGGAGTTGCTATGAACCAAAATATTCAGAGTAAATATGAAGAGTCTATTCTGATCCTATTTCAGTTTATTTAAAGAATCAAGAATGCCAAGTACAACGCAGCTCCTAATTGTTACTCCCTCCATTTCAAAATAGATGACTCAACTTTATACTAACTTTAGTACAAAGTTGGGTCATCTATTTTGGAACGGAGGGAGTACTTTGCTGCGGCTGTAAACCATGAAATCATTTGAGTAGGGATTTTCTATACAAGGTACAACCTAGAGGTATATGTCTTCCCAAGAAATTATCATGCAATTATGAATAAATAAAATTTAGTTTTATTTCTGTACAACACTGCTTCCTAAGTAATAAAATAACTCTACCTATGTATGATATTCATGATGCCTCTCTGGATGTTTGGAACATATCTTATCTGACTTCTCAGGTGTGCTTTACATGTACTATCATATGCCCATACTTTATTTTTCCAGTTGTCAAGATTTGGTCACACAAATTTGTACATTTTGTAGGTGAGAAAATGCCTCATTTGGAGCGACTATAGGTTAACCAACTGTACAAGAAGTACTTAAGTGCTCTTAAAATCCAACATAGTTACTTGAGAGAAATCGGTGCACGGTGCTGATAATTCTCTTTATGTTTGTTCAGAAATATATTTGTTCAACATTTGAAATGTAAATATCAATATTCCATTTGATCTCCAAAATCAAAATTTAAAATGTAAATGTAGTGTTCAAACATTCAAGTTGTATTTTCCATTCATTCATACAGTATATGTTTTTCTTTGAATCTGCTCATTCGAAGCATAAAGTCTCGCAGCAACGCGCGGGGTATCAACTAGTTCACTAAATGTTAACGCTTTATTCTAGTTTTCTATTAAAAGGAGGCTTAATATCCCTTAGTTTCCTTATGGACTGCGCTACCACGGGAGGGTAGGACAAAAAATGTCATGCAAATTATTTTCCATAAGCATGTATGACTATATACATAATACATGCCTACATTACATTGATGAATTGGAGCTAGTTCTGTATCGCTCTAGGTTATAACTGCTACCTGATGAATATCATCCAATGCAATTATCCATCGCTGATCCAATGCCTACGCTTTTCATATATTGATCTTTGCTAAGTTATTTTCGTTGTTTGCTGTTACGATCACTACAAAATTGCTACTGTTTCTATTGCTATTGTTGTCGTTACTATCAAAGTACCATACTACTTTGCTATTGATCACCTTGCTGCAGATATTAAGTCTTTTAGGTGTGGTTGAATTGACAACGCAATTGCTAATACTTGTGTATATACTTTGGCTCCCCTTGTGTCAAATCAATAAATTTGGGTTGAATACTCTACCCTCAAAACTGTTGCGATCCCCTGTACCTGTGGGTTATGAAGACCTTTTTCTGGTGGCGTTGCTGGGGAGCATAGCTCTATTTGCCGAGTCACTTGAGATTTATATCTGTTGATCACTATGAGGAATCTTAATGATGATGGAACCAAGATCGTTCCCCTAAGGCGACGAGAGGCAAGGAACTGTTATCTAGCTCTACACTTGATTCATCTTCTGTTTTGAGTAACCTTGCAGCACCACCACCTGCTATTAATCCTGATACGTTGCAAGAAATTGATGATGCTATTCTGCTATGAATGATGCTTATGATGATGCTAGTACTTTGCTTAATAAGACTGTGCCACTGGGTGAATTTCTTAATGGACAACTTGCTAGAGCTAAAGAAACTAAGAGTGCTGAAACTGATGAAATTGTTGAAACTGAAAATGATGAAACACCGATAAGACCTGGCTCTCCTAGATATGAATTGCTTAAGATACCTGAGAGTTATGTTATGGATGGAGATATAGCTAGGGAATTTCTTGCTTGCAATGATAGAGATGATCTTAAGAAACTACTTTGTAAGCTAAAACAAAAATCTCTGAAAGCTAGAATGAAATGTGACCCTGAGTTTGCTACATCTTCCATCTTTGTTAATGATAAGAATTATGAATTCTCTGTTGATCCTGAGTTAATTACTTTGGTTGAATCTGATCCTTTTCATGGTTATGAATCTGAAACTGTTGTGGCACATCTTACTAAAAACTGAATGATATAGCCACCCTATTTGCTCATGAGGAAAAACTTCGCTACTACATTCTTAAGTTGTTTCCTTTCTCATTACACGGTGATGCTAAGATATGGTTTAATTCTTTTGTTCCTGGTTGTGTGCGTAGTCCCCAAGACATGATTTATTACTTCTTTGAAAAATGTTTTCCTACTCATAAGAAACAAATATATTTACAGGAAATATTTAACTTTGTGTAAATTAAAGAAGAGAACCTCCCTCAAGCTTGGGGGAGACTTCTCCGATTGGATAGGATAGGGGACACTGGGTCTCCTTGTCTTAAGCCCTTGTGAGTTTGGAAATAATGACCCACATCATCATTCACCTTAATCCCGACACTGCCCTTTTGGATAAAGGAGTCCGCCTGCTTCCTCCGGGTTTCATCAAACCCCTTCATGCACATGGCCTGTGTAGGAATGGTCATTTGACCTTGTCATGTGCCTTCTCAAAATCCACCTTGAAGATCACCGCATCTAGTTTCTTCGAGTGGATTTCATGAAGAGTTTTATGTAAGACAACAACCCCTTCCAAGATGTGACTCCCAGGCATGAAGGTCGTCTGACTCGGTTGCACCGCCGAATGGAGAATCTGTGTCAATCTGTTGGTGCCAACTTTCGTGAATATTTTGAAGCTCACATTCAAAAGACATATTGGGCTAAACTGCTCAATACGAACTGCTTCTTCTTTCTTTGGCAATAACATTATCGTTTTAAAGTTAAGATGAAAGAATTGCAAACTAATAGCCCCATAGTTCGAATAGTCAGCAGACTTACAACCCAGAAGGGAATTCACCATATCAAACACTATGAATTTATCAAATTCTACGGCCGTGGGCATGGCCTGTCATTTGCTCATCGATAACACATTTAATTGCAGGCTTACTTATGCATTCTTCGTTGGCATGTATCCTTTGCCAATTTTTCAAAACTTAAAGTACATCATATTTCTTCAATAGGTGGTTTTGCCAGTCTGAACTCCGGATCCACACATAGAAAGTGACATGACCAACTTAGCTGGTAAGCTTGATGGCGAATTTGATGGCAGGGTGAAGGTTTGTTTAACTTATATATGACGAGCCACTAATCCACTATTATTACAATTAGTAATTAAGTTAGAGATCTTCTTCCAGTAGCCTCGTGTGTATTAGAACTAACTTATTGTGAACTAAATAAAATTATTTCATGGTCCTATATATAAGCAACAAGAAACAACAAAATCGTCTAGAAAACGCTAACTAGCTAGATAGAAGAGAAGAAGAAAAAGGAGACCCAATTGGCCGTACGTCTAGGCGCATGGCTCTGGGTGCTGGTAGCCAACGTAGGTGGCATTGGCGTTCTCGCAGTGTGACAAGGTGCCTGCCTTTCCGTTGTAGATGAGGTCGACGTTCTGCAGCACGACGCTGCGGCACGGCACGCCGCACCGGAGCAGCACGGCCACGGGCAACGTCGACGTCCCCTTGATGTTCTTGAACTTGATGTCCTCGATGGTGACCCCGGAGACGTACCTGTGCTCGCAGTTGTAGTAAGGGCAGTACTTCTGGTCGATGATGATGGGGGTCTGCACGTCCTTCATCACCATGTTCTCGAACAGCATGCGCGCGGTGAGGCTCTTGGTAGGGGAGTTCTCCCACGTCTTGATGCGGACGCCGTTCATGGTGCCCTGGAAGGTCATGTCGGTGACGTGGATGCTAGTGACGTCGCCCTCACCGACGTAGCGGCCGAGGCTACCGACGCTCATGCCGTGGCCCGGGCCGCAGTGGACACGGGCGATGTATATATTGTGGTTCCCCTGGCCGATGGAGATGCAGTCGTCGCCAGTGCCGATGCGGGAGTCGGAGATGATCACACCCGTGTTCCGCTCGATGTGGATGCCGTCCGTGTTGGGGCTGTTTTCCGGCGCGTGGATCCGGAGATTGCTCATCCTCATGTTGTTGTTGTGCAGCAGCGCGATGTGGAAGAACTTGCTGTTCACCGACGTGATGTCACGCACCACCGTATTCTGGTTGTTCAAGAACATCACACTCTGCACCCATCCATTTAGACATTTTAATCGTCAGATTGATTCTCACCAACATATTTTATCTCAACATGCAACCGTGTCATCTCATCACGCCATGGAAAATGGCTCACCTCAACACGCAACATGCATGCAAAATTAAAAGTCAAATGTTTTACCTACATTGTTCTCATCATACTCAATAAGTATTTTGTAATTGCATGTGTGTTCCGTTTTAGTTTTCATATTGTAACGACATGCATGGGTGGATAGGAAGGATACTCACGGTGGGAAGGACTTTGCAGTCCTTTCGGACGGGACACTTGTTAAATGGCCAGGAGGCGGCGCCCTGGCCGTCGATGACGCCGCCGTTCTGGCCGACCACGGTGAGGTTTGTCACCCACCCGAACTCAATCCAGTCATTGCCAAAACGTTTCAGATCCGTTGCCGCCATGAGCACCCCCTGCAGAACCATATATAATGAGTCGCATTTTTGTTCCCTATCATGAGCTGAGTGAGAAAGAAGGCGCACGAGAGATTTTGGATTGGACAAATAATTTTTTAGGTACACCCATTTAGCAACATAAAAAAATATTGAATCAAGGTTAATCTGAGGCGGTGAGTCCACGACACAAGTGCTTGCCTGGAGGAAGAAGGTGATGGCGAGGGCCTCGCAGGGACCGTGGAAATGCGCGGGCCCGATGTAGTAGGTCCCCGGCGGGATAACCAGCGTCACCGTGCCAGGCGTCCCGCACGCTTTCTTCCATGCCGCCACCAGCGCCTGCATGCGCACCACCAGTCCACCACCATGAACGCACGTACGGATATCGATCGATCCAGCACAACGTAGATCATACCAACAAAGAAGGGAACGAATTAACTAGACGATCGATCTACGGAGAGGGAAACAAATGCGTGCGTGCGTACCTTGGTATCGTCGTCGACCCCGTTGCCTTTAGCGCCGAAGTTCTTGGCGTCGTAGGTGGTCACGTTCTCGGCCTCGGCCGCGGACACGCAGAGAGAGAGGACGCAGAGCAGCGCGTTGACGGCGACGGCCACCGGGCGCGGCCGCGGCTCCATGATCGACTTGGCTGGTGAGCTCGCTCACCTCCTCACCCGCAAGGCGCGCGACCCCGGCTAGCTGGCGGAGAATGAGATCCTGTGTCGACTCGACTTGGCCAGCTACTTAGCTCCTCCCAGGTGAGCAGCACGCCGTCTGCGCTGTTTCAGGCACGCCGGCGTCGATCGGCTTGGGCAGTTGGGGTTCACAGCGGAACTGGAGAGCAGCGACGTGCGGACGTGCGGATGCGTATAGGATGCCCGCGGGGGGCGCGCGGGAGCGCTCGCGCGCCTCACGCGTGGCGTACGAGGGCGGACCCAGCGACTGAAATCTTCGGATCTGGTCTCTAAACTTAGAATCCCTGCACACCCTATCCAATCAGTCGCCGCGTGTCTGACCTCATCGATGGTGGATGTGCTGGTCCTAGTCTGAAGGAACAATATGTTCAGTAATTGTTCAGGGTGCTGCAGTTGCTATTTGATTCTTTCGATCGGTGCGGCTCGAGACCCCTACACTTCTGCTTTGTTGGTTGCCTCTAGGATTGCTGCGCTGTGCTAGCACCAAGAAGAGATGATACCAAGTTACAAGCATTGGTTTTGTTAGGTTTCTCTACTTTATTATCACTACTTGCACCTATTGCAGATATATTTTTGATAGTTTTTTTAAAAAAAAACACCTGTAACTTTACTCACACTCACAACAATTACATGTACACCGATTTGGACTTAAAATCCAAGAAAATACAAAGTAACTCCTATAACTAAGAATTACAATGAAATCTCTTGAAAACACCTTCTTCACGGCGTCAGTCTCTGCTCGAAGAAAAACTCCAAAGACTTCGGTAAAGAGGCTGCAATTTGACTGGAGCAACGATGGTGTCACTCTTCCACCCGCACGAACATTACAAATAATGATTTTTAAAAGCGCCTTGAGTCGCCCATCCAAAGAGATGGAAAGCCTTGATCGATGAACGTACTTGGGCCGGGGATGATCCCCCTAGAAGTGCACGCCGTCAAATCACTATATCTTCACCATGTTGTCGATGAAAGATTTCACCTCCACAAAGAATCAGACCAGCAAAAAAGGCTTGGCACAGCAACATAAACTCATCAGATCTAGATAATCGGATCTGAGAGGACAGAAAACTCTCTAATCTCATGGCACCACCAAAAGAATGAAAGGAAATTTATTCTCACAGAACTATGATGATCACTAGACGATGGCAAAGAACATAGAGGTCTTGAAGATCCGAGGTCCCCCTAGCTTTCAGTGCCAAGATGGCAGCCGGAGGCGAGGGAACCTAAATTTCTCAGATGACGACGGTGGCGCCGCAAGAAACCCTAGTTGAAGACGTATCTTGCGTATATATTTTTGATAAATGTATTAATATCTTGTGAAGTTGCAATAATTGTACACTGTCATGTCCTGGGCCGGCACATGGCAACGGCCCAAAGCGACAAGGCGCAACCGAAGGCTGGCACGGGCATTCGAGGCCCAAGAGAAGGAGAAACAGAGCACGGCAAGGGAGACATCTATATGAGGAGAGGTCGGGCAAGGAAGAGGTCGTCAAGCAAAGAGAAGAAGAACCCACCATTTCCCTGTTTTCCTCTGTAACTTTCCTCCTCCCTCCTTCCCCAATTGTACCCAAACCCTAATTGAGAGGGAGAATCCGAGCGCGTGCATAACATACACGTGCTTCTAGTTGGTACATATATTGTTGTTGCACTTGTGATTTATTTCTCGGTTGCAATGTAGTTTACTGACATCGGAACGTGTATTTTGTAAAACCCGGGTATATATACTTGCTATTTTGTTGTGTCAAGGAAGTGTTATGTAGTTTTTTTTTTTTTTGAAACGAGGCAAAAGATTTGCCATTTTCATTGATTAAGAAGAAGAGAATTGCCCGGTTAATTGACGGAAAATCAGGCTAAAACCGATACAACTCAACCCACATGACATGGGCACCACCGGCCAACCTGGCCACCGACATGGGACACAAAGCTGCAAAGAAGAAAGGCACTCGCCGAGGAGCCGCAAGCGTCATCGTCATCACCGGTTGCCTTGAACCAGCGACTCCGACTTCACCATAGAGCTTCAACCTCGAAGCCAACCCGCAAACAGCTGCATAGAAGCCACGACGGCACATGCCACCGGATGGCCACACGCGCAAGCAACCGACAACTCCGACTTTGACGACGAGCCTCACCAGGGAAATATGCAGGACTTGCGCCGACCATGCCCTAAGAGCACCTCGGACACGCCAGGAAGAACCGTCTATCGAAGTCCACGCCGCGACCCGAGCTCCTCTCGACGCCATCATCGTTGCCAAACAGAAACCAGCGCCCCGCCTCAGCAAACCACACGGCGAAGATGCCGCCATCCACCAGTCTCCCAGTCGTAGCCGGCTCCGAGACGATGCCCCCAAGGAGGAGAAAGACGCGAAGACGCCTCCATCGCCCGATCCAACGAATCTGAGGTTTCCCTCCGAAGCCCAAGCCGTGGGGAGGAGGAGCACACCTTCACGACGACGCTTCCAAGAAAGATCACGGCACCCGCGGGCACCGCCGTCGCCGGCTCCGAAGAAGGCCAGAGCAAAGATTTCTCCCGAAGATGCACCGACCACCTGCCACCACCGACCGCCGCCCATCCTCCACCACCTGCTGAGGCCGACCTCATTCTGGCCGCGGGATCCCACGATCCACCGCGACCAGACACGCACCACCCCCTGGCCGAAGCCGTCGTCCACCACCGCAGCACCACCATGGCTACCACCACCGCAGCGACCAAAGCCACATCGCGAAGCGCAGCATCCAGATCGATGCACCTCGCATCAGATCCAATCGGAGCTGCTCAGGCGAAGAAGCAGAGCAGCCAGCAGGCAGTCCCTCCATAGCACACCTCGCACCCTAGAGAAGCCCACCCGCCACGCTCAGCCGGTCACCGCGCCCGCCGCGCGCCTTCCGCCGTCGCGCCAGGCCGGTCACCGCGCCCCACGCGCACTAGCCAGAACCGAGCCGCCGCTGGGCGCACGCACGCCGTCCACGCCCAA
>NC_041383.1:703720561-703726689 GCF_002162155.2 Triticum dicoccoides
AACCGACGCCAGATGCGCGCCGCCGAGCCGTCACCCCACGGCGCCAGAGCCACCGCTGCAGGCCGGCCACGCCTGCACACCACCAGATCCGGGCGGGAGGGCCCTGGATCCGTCGCCCCCGCCGGAGGAGAGGAGCTCCAGCCCGCCGGCGAAGGGCTCGCGACGACCATGCGCTGGCGCCGCACGAGCCAGCCACGGGCTACCCGCGCCCTGGAGAAGAAGCCCCGCCGCCGCCGCTGCCACACGGGCTTTGCCCGGCGGAGCATCCCGGCGGCGGCGAGGGGGAAAGACGACGGTGGAAGCCGCTGCCGGTGGTGGCTCGGGTCTGCCGCCCGTGTCGCTCGTGCGGAGCGACGCGGGGGCCCTGCCTGGATATATTTGACGTTATGTAGTTATGAGAAGGAGTGAATATAAGACATTATGCATCTTCACCGTCTTACTTCACCTCTTCTCAACCACAACTATACTTTATACTTCACTCTCTCACTGAAAAAAGTTGCTACTCCATTCTCTGCAAAGGACATGGAACAACTGCCGGATGAATTAGCAATTTTTCGATTGATTTAATCCATAGGTAAATCATGGTGATAGCAAAAAAAACCAGTAATAACTAGCTAATTTCCACGCACGTTGCGGCGAGAATTTAGAGATTAATTTCAGAAGAATTATCTATGAAGAAATGATTTAAATCAACAGCTACTTTTTTTAATGTAGAAATATTTCATCCTTGCACTGTGTGAGAAACTGTGAACAAAAAGCGCATACTTGCATTGGTAGAAATGATATATAATTACGTGGATGATTGAACTGATGAGATTCACATTGATTCTAGACCTATTTATAACAAGGGATAGTAGGTACATCTTTGTGAGATAAAATCCAACAGCGTGAGACAAAATGGCAACCGTTATTATAAGCAGTTGCTAATATGTGAGACTAGTCCTAACTGCTAATGTGTGAAGACAAAGCTATAACCGCTGATTGCAGTTATCCTTGGTAATGTGGTTGGCTAGTCAGCACGGCAGTCAGGTCAGGCAAAAAATCTGCGCGCCTGGCTCTCCACTCCGCAGTGGACACTTCAGTCTCCACGGGTGAACGCCAGTCGGGTGTGGGAGGTGCCACTTTCAGAATGAACGAGGCCTACACCTTCTCGGGAGAAGAACCACGCATATGTACGCTTTCCAAAGGCAAAGATAGGGTTCCTTGGTCACAGCATTTTGCGTCTTTTCACACGCCAAAACGTGCGCAACCTCCAAATCATTGGAAAAAGAAACGAATCAGGAACACCGAGTCAGAGCAGCATATATAGGGAGAAGGGAGCTACCTACAGTGAAAAGCCTAAAAACATCGGTTCCTGGACGTGAACTTTGTCTGAACATTGCTGCCTGTTTATGTCTATATTACATCATGCCCGGATCTCACCGCAGCCTATCAAAATGGAAGCCATATCCCCAGAGCCACGGTAAGATACAGAAGCAGCACGGCCCACAAAGGCCGACTCGATTGATCTATTTCAGTTCTTTACTAGTACATCAATTACAACTTACAAGTGACCCTAAAGACAACAACAGGAAAAAAACTGAAGCGGCGAAGTAATTTCTGAGATTATTTCTTCTAGGCTTGCACCGTTTCACCTAGATCTTCTGCTTGAGCACCTGGCGGAGCTGCACCTTCTGGCTCACCATCCGCGCCTCCATGAGCTTCTCCTTCAGGCTGTGTTTCTGGGACGCCCGCGGGTACTCCATGCAGCCCCTGAAGCCGCGGTTGAATTGGATGTTCATCGAGTCCGGCGAGCTCCACTGCCCCACGCTCGGCGAGCTAAGGCCGATATCCTGAACGCCGCTCTCGATGGTGGAATGGGTCCCGACCGACAGCCGCACGTTCGATGCTCTGCCGTTCAGTGCCTCTGTGGCATCCTTCTTGGAGACATCGCTGTTCTTTGGGCGAGACGACTTCCAGAGCTTTGAGATGGCTGACTCTTTCTTCTTGGGCTGGGTCATGGTCGTCAGGTATGCGTCGGCCAGATCATCCTTCAGCTTCTCGATCTCCCCATACTCGAAATCATTTCTGCTCGTCCAGGAGATGCTCCCGTCAAAGATCTTGTCGATCGACGACTGGCTTCCATCGGGTGAACCACTTGAACCCTGCATCTCTTCATGGCTTATTGTCTCCCAGCTGCTGGCATCTCCAGCTTCGCTCTCATTGTGAGGGTTCTTATTCGAGTACGCCGCCTTGGCTGGCTTCTCCAGGAATATATCTGTCATTGGGCTGGCCTCTTGGATCTCTGATTCACACACAGTGGAGCTGTTCTTGTAGCACTGCTCGATCTCCTTAATGGCAGGCTCTTCACTCGGACGCAGCTCTTCAAAAATCGAAAATATGTCTTCTGACTCTGCTGGTGGCTCATACCTGAATTCAACATCCTGTGCTCTGACTGACCTGATCGCATGTATAATGTTCTCCGCTTGTTCCACTACCGTGATGTCTCCTCTAGCAGAACTGCATCCAGCAACAAAGGCCTCAACATCCTGCTGCAGTCTGCTCAGTTCTGTGTATTTGGCATCCAAGGTGAGTTTTGCGTCAACAAGCTTCATCTGCACCCGTTCTTCGCGCCACACCTCAGCCATCTGCAGCATCTTCCGCTCCTCATCCACCTCCTCTCGCAGCTTCTGGATGTCATGTTTCAAGGCCTCGATCTCGGCTTTGTCTTCCTCCACCTCCCTTGCTAGCTCGTTGCACACCTCCTCGGTGAGCTCCCGAGTCTTCCTCTCCTCATCATACTCTTGCACCAGCTGGTTTGCTGACATCTTGGTCTCCTTCAGCTCATTGACGAGCTTCATGTTAATCAGCTCCAGCCGCCTCCTGTTTTTCTTCTCATGATCAAGGTTTGCCTTCATATCTTCAAGAACAGCACGCATCTTCTCATGCTCTCTACTGCGCCAAGCTGCTTTCTCCTCTGCAAGCTTCTTGAACAAGTGATCAAGTTTCTTCTTAGTTGACCTGCGCTCGCTTTCCAGCTCACCCACTCGATCACGTGCTTGCCGGAGTTCCAACTGGAGGTTAGCAACATAAGATGCATCTTGCTGCTCATCCAGAAGATTTAGTTGGCTGGCTATCAGATAGGCATCATGCGATTCCATTCCTTTCATGTTCTCAGGCTCCCATTTTGTTGCTTTCTCCATGGTGGTAACAGGTATCATAGGTGAAGAACCATGAAACTGTACCTGCAGAATTAAATCCATCAGATCTTCCAAATAATTTTACATACCAGTACATGCAAAATAGTCAAGATTATAATTAACTTCTGAATCACCTTGTGAAGCTCTTCACTCTTTCGCTCCAAAACAGAAATTGGGCTTGAAATCTCATTCTTAAGACTCTGGTGATGACCCAACGTATCTTGTTTAAGAAGCTGGACTTGTAGATGCCTCGGGATATGCTGTCATATAGCAAATACAGCAATTATAAGTACGAGGAGAAGAAAATTCATCAGTTTGTACACTACAACTATTGCTACATGTGCACTCCCTGTTCCATAATTAAGCAGCAAATCAGAAAATCTTCCCAACCCCCAATCCACCCAAGAACGAGGATGATCTGCATGCATTCAAGTTACTGTTTCTCACAGTGTGGCTATTTGAAAAGGACACAAAAGGCTCCCATCATCCATGTACAACCAAAAAGGTGAACTGCTCGAGGGACATCACCAAAAGACATAGAGAATCTGAAGGGGGCCAAAACTATCATCACATGCAGATGCAGACCCCTATCAAATGAGAGCATGCACAGTGAATCCAAATTCCAACCTACCAGGCTACATATACAGTGTCGCGAATATTTATCGCATTTTACCTAAGATTCAATCAAAAATATCTGATGGTGATGGGGCAAGAATAGTCCCAAGTGGATGAGACAAGCAGCTAGTGGCTTGCACTGGGGTAACATCGCTGAACCCAGGATGCACATGTTTGTTGCCGCACGGCACACGAGTTCAGTCCAATCATTCCGGCTAGTCGGGTGCCTATGCTGCCTAAACAAACAAGATTTGGACCCAGCTATCCAATTACACCCACCAACCTATCTGCAAGATCCAAATTCCGATCCGTGCTCTTCCCACAAACCATTCCGCGAAAGGGAAATAAATGGCCGTTCACCGGCAAAGTGGCGAAGACATACGGACAATGCATTTGTGGCTGCATGGGCATGGGAAGGATCCTATGTATGCCTGGGTCCCGATTCGGGATCACATGACGAGATCCGAGCGCAGAAAAAATGCAAGTGCCTTTTGGATGAGTAAATTTATGGGACAGCGATCACGGCCGTCTCCTTCCCGTGGCTGCACAGCACGGCTGCCTCCATTAAATGGAGGTGTGCTTCAGCGCGACGCATCCTGCGTTAAGACGACCACTAAATGCGTCGACGCTACAACGGGTAGCAGTGCTGCCGCCGATACTACATCAGTAAGATATGGGAAATGGGTTCATAGATTTGACTAGTCAAGGCAAAACATGCAGCTAAAAATAGAGGAACAAAAATGTACGTAGTTCAGTGGAGAAATCACCCAGAAAATGCCCAAAATGAGCAGCTAGTATAGAGGAACAAAAATGTACGTAGTTGAGTGAGAGAAATCACTCAGAGAATGCCCAAAATGTTTGCAAGAGATCTCTGGCTTAGAGCTACGAATGACCAACTATCTACGAGATTTACCAGACATTGGGCAGACGTGTGACATTGGTTTCGCTCGGTTTATGCTAAAACACATCAAATCAGAACAAAATCTAAGAAACAGCGCATGCCTTTTAGCATGATTTGACTAAGGCAGATTCACTAAACACGCAGCAGTTAGCTACTAATAAAATAGTGCGGGAAGCAGATGGTGAGCAAGCAAAGCAGCTCGACAAATCACACGAAGCACGAGCCTCCAATGAATGAGCGCATCACCGCCTACCACCTACAAGCATGAAACGAAACCAAAAACGAAAAAACAGCCGCGCGGGCACGCACCTCGAGCCCCACGTGAACCCTGCCCTCGCCGCCGCCGCCGTGGCCGCCGACGACCGCCTCCGGGGGCCGCAGCCGCCACACCCCGGCCGCGAGCCGCCTCACCGACACGTCCCGCGCCTTCTCCCGCGGGCCGGGCCCCGCGGCCGCCTTCTCTCCGCGCTTGTCGGGCGCCCCATTGGCGACCCCCGCGTCCCACCTGAGCAGCGGCGTGGCGGGCCCGCTCCGCCGCCCGCCGCCCGACCCCGGGGCCCTGAGCGGGCGCCGGCGCAGGCGCCGCGGCGTCCGGAGCGACGGCGCCGTCGGCGCGGCAGCGGCGGCGGAGCGGTTCCTGGAGCTCATCTGCGGGGAGGGCTTGGCGCGCGGAGCTCCCGCGACATCGGAGGCGGAGACTGAGAGCGAGCGAGCGAGATGGATGCGCGGCGCCGTGCGGGTGTGAACAGTGGGAGAGGCGGGGAGGGTGAGTGAGGTCAGGTCAGAGAGACGTTGGGCTGGGTTGGGGTGACAAGTTGGGTCTGGGGGTGGGGTGGGGAGGAGGCGTTGGGAAAAGGGAGGTGGGGAGGAGTAAACTAGGCAGGATTCGGCAATGGCGTGGTGTTTGGGTCTGGGGGAGCGTGGCTGCGTGGGGTGGAAGGACGGATCTGGGCCTGGCCGCCGCGCGGGGTGGGAGCTCCGCTGGGAAGGGAGGGGATTGATGGATGGATTCCTCGGCTCGGCTGCCTGCCTACGAGGGCCGGGTTTTGTTGGCTTCTTGTGGGCGTTTTCGACTCTTTTGACGATGCCTGAGCTCGTGAGCCGTGACTTGCGCAGTGTGCCGCAGGGGCAGGGCTACGGGCGGGCACTGCACTTCTGCACGAGGATCGTCGAGATAGGCTTATCATCTGAAGGGGCCCGTTGTGTCGTGGGGATGTGTGAAGCACCACTGATCCGATGACCTGATCCAGTAATTCGTACATGGTACATTGCCCGTTTATGTGCATGTAAATGCTTGTACGACGAAAATAGTGCGAGCACTCAGCAAATTAAGAGCATCTCCAGCCGTTTGGCCCCCCAGAGCGCAGAAAAACCGTGGCCTGGGGGCGAGCCGGCGCTAGTTCGGTCTCTGGGGCCGGCCTAGCTCCCAGTCA
>NC_041383.1:703726886-703749699 GCF_002162155.2 Triticum dicoccoides
TTCAAACATAGTCGTTCCCGCGTTCAAAATAGACGCCACAATCCGGCGATCAAGCGGCCTAGATCGGCGGCCGGATGAAATGTTCGGCGTACAAAAAAGCAGGAATGGACGGATGCGCGCATCAGGCGGCGAGGTCGGCCTCCGGCGTCGCCGAAGTCGGCGTGCGCGGGCTTGACGGGGCCTCTGTGCTTGGCGGCATGGCTTCTGTGCTGCGGGCAGTCTCGGCGGCATCAGCGGTCGGGCTTGGCGGCGGTGGCGGCGTGTGCGTGGGCGTCGTGGGCGTGGGCGGCGTGGGCGTGGGCAGCGTCGCCGAGGGAAGCTGATCCAGGATGAGGCCAACATGCGTCCTGTACCATGCCTTGACCGCCTCGTCGGTGCTCTGGAGCATGTCCGACCCGCCCAGCAGGAAAGCCAGGTCGGTGTTCCTCTTCTTCGCGGCGACGTTGGTCCGGAGTAGGTCGAGCTTGACGGCGCTGGTCGACATCAACGCCGACCAACGCGCCTCGGTCTTCTCTTCACGAAGGGCGGCCCGGACCTGTGCGTCGGCGAGGCAGTGCTGGATGGACTCCTGCACGCGAGTTGTGGCCGCGTCGGCGTGTTTCCCCTTCTTGGCACCTTTGTTGCTGTCCGGCGCCCCATCTGACGCGCCTGGAGTCGGCGCGTCAGGCTTGTAGGTCTCCTTGGCCTTCTCGATGGTGCGTCGGACTTCCGCCCACTTGTCGCACTTTGTCAATGCGCTTGTAGACGTGAAGGTACTTGAACTCGGCATCGCTGTTGCCCTGCCGATACAGGCCGAACATGCGCAGCAACTGCGCGGGGACGAACAAACAGTTGGCTTGTGAACGGCGAAAAGAGGCGGGAGACGGGTGTGGCATACCTGATCCTCCATGCTGGCGCCGCGCTCCGGGCGACTGGCGACCTCCTCGACGATCCCATGCCATTTGTTGCACGCCCCCTGGATACACCCCAATGGTTCGCCATCTCCTTCGCCCCGCGCTACATGTAGACGCCTTTGAAGTAGGGGTCGACGAGCTTGCGCTCGTCGAACTCGGCCTTGATGTGCGCCCAATACGTCTCGAGGCTCTGGTTCGCGCCGGTGGTCGGGTCGAGGCAGACGACTTTCCATGCTTCGGCGAGGCATTCCTCCTCTTTGGACGCCCACTTGATGCACGGCTCTGGCCTGGCCGACGCCTTCTTCTTCTTGTGCCCCCTCGCCGGCTCCTCCTCCTCCTCCTCGTCCTCCTCGTCCTATTCCTCGTCGCCGTAGACGTAGCCGAGCTCGCCCTCCATGCCGCCGCTGAGATCCACTATCTCGTCCGCGGTGAACCCGGGAGACGCGGCGGCCACGGCCGAACCTTCCACGATGATGTCGTCCATGTCGGCCTCGGTCTCGTCGGCGGCGCTGAGGTGAGAGAAGGGCGGCGTGCAACGGCGAAGAGGGGGCATCGGGGAGGACGCGTACGCGGGCGGCGAGTAGTTGTATGGAGGGTACTGCACGCCGGCGAAGGCGGGCGAGGGCGTGCGCTGGGCCGGGTGGCCATGGGGGAAGGCGACGATGGGGTTGAACCCACCGTGTGCGTCCGCGTCGGCGTAGCCCGGCGACCCCCAGGGCGCGTACTGCGCGTGGTTGCCGGGGGGATTCATCATCCCCGCGCGAGCCGCCTCGGCCTCGGCCTGGTCAGCGGCAGCGGCGCCCGCAGACGCGCGCGCCGTGTTGTCATGGGCCTTCTTGGCGAGGGCCCTGTTCCACCGGTCGGCGGTGACAGCCTCCCGTCGCTGTACTTCCACCCTCCAATCGGCATTTGACATGCCCGGCGGCTTGGACGGCGGCGCCCTCGGCTTCCTCTGCTTCGGCTGGGCGACGGAGGCGGTAGCGGTTGCCGCGGCGCGGGGGACGGTGTACTTCTTCGGCGGCATGGAGGCTGGCTGGGAGGCGAGCGGGAGGGAGAATGGCGGGAGGAAAGGGGAAATGGGAGGGAAGTGGGGGGAAAAGCGGGAAGAAACAGCGGGAAGAGGCGCTCGACTCGCCGACAGGGCGGACCCGCACGCCCTTTTCGCTTGTGCCGGCGCCCTAGGCGCCTCCCAGGGCGCCGGGTTCTGCCTGGGTCCGTCGGCACCAATTTCGGCCCGAACCAGCGAAAACGGGCTTCTGGGGGGGCAACTGGGCCGTTTTTTCGGCGCCGGCGCGGAAAAAACGCCTGGGGAGGGCCGGTTGGGGGCGCGGCTGGAGATGCTCTAAATTAACAAGCCACAAGCGTCATTATTTTCTACATGAACACGAGCGTCATTATTTTACAAAACATCATCATCAGATCCAGTGGTGCGCTAGTCCTCGTCTCTTATGGTCCTTGCACCATGAACGCCCGGTGGATCCCGGCCCTTGTCGATGGAAGGGCTTCGTTTTTAGGTGCTTTTCTGAATCTTGTTAGGGTTTGTGGCATGCTCAATAAGATGAGGCGGCGACGTCTTCTTAAATATGGAATAAGGTCCTCCCCGTCTAGCTCAATCCCGTTGATGTTTCAAGCGTCTCCGGAAGGCATGTGAAGGTTTGTCCTCGAAGGATATCGTGGGATCCGGTCAGCGTTTATCTACGGTGGATCTGATTGGATCCGTTTCTCGTTCGTCTGCGTTTGTGTGTCTGCAAGTTATATCCTTCTGATCTACGCGAGCGTCATTGTCTTACCAAAGACATGGTTGACAAATAGATCGGAGTTTTTATTAAAAAAACACGAGCATCATTGTTTCATCAAAGACACAACCAATGTATATAGGATTAGAGCAACTCCAACGGGCCAGCCCAAACGGATGGCGAATTTGTCTGCTTTTTGTCTGTTTGGGTCGGCCGTCTGCCCTGTTTTAGATTTGGGTCGGCAGTGCGCCCAACGCGCTGACCCATTTCCTATCAGCAATCAACATTTAAAGAAAGGCCCGCGGCCGATTATGCCAGCGGCCATGTCTCATGCCGGCACCATGCCAGCGCCGGCATACAATGCCGGCTTCAAAAAAAATAACACCACAGTTCATGTTGGCGCACTTGCCAGCCGGCCGGCATACATGCCAGCACACAAAAAGGGTGGGACTTGACTTCGACCACGCAATCGCGGCCCCCGTGGTCATGCCAGCACACCTGCCGGCATCCAAAAAAGATGGCGCTCGCTGTCGTGGTTCTAAGTCTAACAGTAGTGTAGGGGGGTACTAATGGAGAGGCAAGATCCTAGCTATGGAGTAGTTGTATACGCAAGAGTTTTCCGAGTTCAGGCCCTTCTCGGAGGAAGTAACAGCCCTACGTCTCGGAGCCCGGGTGCGAACCCTTTACACTGAGGAGGGGGGTGTCTTATATAGAGTTCGCCAGACCCCTCCAGCCCTCAGTTATGCAGGGTTTAAAGTACATTAAGACCAGGGGTTACTGGTAACGCCCACATAAAGTGCTATGAAGACCATAAAGGCTACTTAATGACAGACCGTTACGTGCAGAGTGACTTTAGGTTTCCTGTTCGTCGAGTGCTTGGCTTCGTGGTCGAGTATCTTCGAGTCTGTCGAGTGGAACCTTTGCAGGTCGACTGAAAGGTGATTTCTTCTAGAGATGTCCTTGGGTAGGGTGTCTTGGACAGGTCCATGACCCTACCCTAGGTACATGGCTTCATCATTAGCCCCCGAATGGATCGAGGTTTGAGTGGAAAAGGAATTGAGAACTCCTCCGATTCATCTTTCGTGCTATGAATATGTCCTGTTCTGGATCAACGAACTTAGGTGATGGCACCAACTTCCTTTTCAGTCGCCTTGATCCATTCTTTGTATTTGTCGAGTGAACTTTCTGTACTTGGAGAACTCCGAACGAAGGAGCGGAGGAGATCTTCCGTCTGACGAGTCGTTGCGGATTTAGCGGGATCCGCATTTTTGAGAAGCGCGTGGGGCGGAGGAGGCCGCAGCAATCGGGTGGGATAAGGCAGGGATGCCTTGATTTCTGCGCCACCTTTTTCGCCAGGTATCGCATGCGCGACTGTTGCGGGATTTGACAGGATCGCCCGGGCCTACAGGTCAGTCACTCAGAAGCGACCTCATATAATGCGCCGGACGAGGTTTTTTGAACAGTGCATCCTCATTTCCTTCCCTCTTCTCCAGATTCATCCGCCGCGCTTGCTTCCGCCCTAGCGCCGCTGTTTCGTGCACGCTTCGCCGGCGATGATGGTGAAGGAGAAGACGACAGCTTTGGAGCGGGCGAAGAAGGCGACAACGAAGGCGAAGGGAAGGGCGACCAGTCGGGGCGGATCTTCTTCAAGGACCGGCCTGCCGTGGGGCTGGATCCAGGACGACTGGATCCGCTTGATGATCCGTCAGAAAGACCTTGACGACTTGGCCGATGAAGGACTGATCCCCCATGGATCAGCGAGGCTCCCGGGGAACGACTGGGAGCCGCAGCCTCAGGAGGGTGAGTGTGTCCTCTTGGCCACCCACGTCGACCGTGGATTTTCTTTGCCTCCTCATCCTTTCTTTCGGGGATTTCTAAACTTCTTTGGGGCACAACTCCATCATTTCACACCCAACTCTATCGTGTATCTTGCTGCTTTCGTGTCGTTGTGCGAGAACTTCCTGGGTTGTCGGCCTCATTGGGGTCTTTTCAAGCACATTTTCACCTGTCGCTCACAGACGGTGAAAAAGGCCAATCCAGGTGATGAGAGAACCCAAGTGATTCAGATGTGCGGGGGCATCGGAGTTCAGATGAGGGGAAAAAGCACATTTCCGGCCATGGTCCTTCCCGACTCGGTTCACGGATGGCAGTTGACCTGGTTTTACTGCAAAGACCAGCCAACGTCAGGGCAGTCGACTAGACTCCCCCCTTTTTCTATGGACCGAGTGGGGAAGCCTTCTTCTTTGAAGGTGATCCCGAAAGAGAAAGCGCAGGTTAAAGTGTTGGTCGAGCATGTAGTTCAGCTTATCCGTGATGGGGTGACCGGCATGGATCTCCTAGAGGTCTTCCTTCGACGATGCATCCAGCCTCTTCAATACCGAGACCATCTGATGTGGATGTATTCTGGCGCTGAAGACACCACTCGGGTCCACCCGGAGGAGGTCGAGGATGCCACGCTAGAGAGGTGGATGACTTCCATCACAGGGAATAAAGACAACCCCCGAGGAGCCAGGAGGATTCCTCCACTCGACCAATCATACGATCCAGACAAGGTCCAATTCTGTTTCTCCGACTATGATCCTGCTTTCTTCATTCCGTTTTGTTAGATTTCAGTCGACTGACTTTTTCTTTGTTCATTGTCTTCTAGGTCACTACTGAGATGTATTCGATGCCCAACGGGGCGCAGGAACAGGTCGAGGAGGAGGAGGCGAGCGGAGGCGAAAGCCAGGAGGAGTGGAAATCTGACGATGAGGGGGACGAAGACGACGACGGCTCTGGTGGAGAGGAGGAGGAACAGGAGGAGGAACAGGAGGAGGAAGAGGAGGAGGAAGTCGACCCTTCTCGCACGGAAAGGCGATCCAAGCTCACCCACGATCCCTCGGTCGAGCGTGGCAAAGCAACCGTGCCTGTGGGATAGTCGACGAAGCGCCCTCGGACGTCCTCCCCTGCTCCGACTGAAAAAGCTCCGAAGCATCCCCGAGCGGCGTCGTTGAAGCCGTCGAAGGCCCTGCCCAAGATGAAGATGGCCATTCCCACTGTTTCCGGGTAACAGCAGAACTCGTGTTTCCTTGTTTGGCATGGGTAGACTCTTGGTCGACTCGTTGGTTAACCGACTGGTTTCTGAAATCTGCAGTGCTGCTACCTCCGAGACCTCCACCAAGAACGAAGACCAAGAAATGGAAGACGCTGTCACCTCCAATCCTGGTACGCTCTCTGTAGTTTCACTCCTGGTCGATTGGATTTTCATTTCTGACTCTGGATTTATCCTGCAGCTCCTCCTCACGTCATTGATCTCCCTGATGATGAAGACGAGGTGCCACTGAGGGGGAGGAAGAACAAGAAGGTGTCGGCTGGCAAGACCATTCGGACTGCACCGATGCCTGAGGCATTGGTTCAAGAAGGTGGTGAAGTCACTCGGCATTCTGTGTCCTTTGCTGTGCCGCTGACGAGTTCCCGGCCTTCATCGTCGACTGCTGATCCGCCCTCCCTTTTTGCCACGCACCACGTCCCACAGGACCAAGCGGGTGCTGCTAAGGAGGCTATATGCCAGGCGGGGATCATGATGGAGCAGGTGAAGGTGATCCGAGAAGCCAGCTAAGCGGCTTATGATGCTAGCTCAGCCCTCCAGAGCAATGTCCAGGTTAGTTGGTCACCGCTTGTTCTGTTAGGATATGCTATATGAAGATTTCCTTTCCGAAGATCTTTGAATCTGTACACCCACTGGGTGCATCGATTGATTTTTTGAACTTTTTGAACTGGTGGGGGCACGCTGAGTGCACCCACTGGGTGTAGTCCCCGAGACTATGGTCGACTGCTGGCAGTCGACCGTAGTCTTTGTAATTTGAATTTCCTCATTCCAACTTCGGCAGTCGGTCTGGTCAGACCATGTAGAACGGAATCTTGGAACTAGTGGGGGCACGCTGAGTGCACCCACTGGGTGTAGTCCCCGAGACTATGATGGACTGTTGGCAGTCCACTGTAGTGTGAAGATCCTTTTTTTTGTAGATCATGATGAGATCTCTTTGTTCCTTTCGGTCGACTGATCGGATCAAGTCGATAAAGCTAGTGGGGGCACGCTGAGTGCACCCACTGGGTGTAGTCCCCGAGGCTACTGTTGAATATTTTGATTCAACTGCAGTCTTAGAAATGCTACGGTTTTTCTCTTAGTTACTCGGAAGTAACCTCTCATTGATATCTGTCGACTGACTCTTTCGCAGAAATCTTGCGAGCTTGCGGCTCGCTATACTGAATTGGAAAACAAACATATCTAGCTCAACCTTGACTTGAAGCTTGTTCAGGAGAACTTCCAGAAGGCGGAGGATGAAGCAAAAGGTACGATTGGTGAGAACTTGACGACTGTTCTTATCTTTCTGCCCGTTCTTGATTCTGATCTCATTTTTATTTTGCAGATAAAACGAAGGAGGCTCTGAAGAAGAAGGACCAGGAACTTGCCGAGGCGCAGAAGGTGGCTCTGGACAAAATGAAGCTTGCGGAAGAGAAGTTGGCTTCAGTCGGTAAACTTGAAGAAGAGAATGCCAACCTGAAAGCTACTCTCGATGCGGCCAACAAGGAAGTCAGCCGACTGAAGAATGACAAGATTGCTCTGAGTGACAAGGCTAGTGAGCTGGTGGGGAAGAAGAATGATCTGGAGGCTTATCTGGGAGGCCTCGCCAAGAAGTTGTTCATCATGCTTGAAGGTAATCTCTCCCACCCGACTGACTTGTTACCGTCGACTCGTTGTAGAACTGCTGGTTTATCTTTGACTTGTGTATACAGAATTCTGCCAAAACTTTGAAGAGGAGACCAGTCGAGTGGAGACAGGTTTGGATCCCATCAACTCTCCTGTGAAGGACGAAACTGCCATGAACGTGCTCCGACTGGGGACTCGTGTCGCTGGTGTGGTCGACTATCTTGCTCGACTGAAAGTTGCGGCGTCGTGGATCGACACGACACTCTGGCCGAGGGAGACGCTTCAAAATGACCTCGAGTCTCTGATGACTCGACTGAATGAAGTTCCAGGTCGAGTGCAAGAATGGAAGAAGTCCTCTGCCGGGTGTGGTGCTGATGTTGCTTTGTCTCTAGTCCGTGTTCACTGCAAGGATGCGCGAGAGGACAAGCTGGCATCGCTCAGAGTGGCCAATACCAAGAAGCATGACTTCCAATCTTTCATGGAGACCTTCATTGCTGCCGCCACTCGGATTGCAGATGGGATCGACCTGGACCAGTTTGTCGCTCCTTCCAGTCCTCCACCTGAGGAGTAAAAAACTTCTATGCTTGATGCCTTAAATTTGCCTCGGAATGCCGAGTGGTTTTTGTAACCGATAAACTTTAACAGGCACGATGCCTGAGCACTTCTGGATCCATAGGATGCTATTTGAACTTGGCTTTGCCGTTGAATATGTTTGCATTTGTCTTCGAGCGAACATTATTCTTCACTCGGAATATATTTTAGTGCTTGTGATGCACTCTTGCAGGTAGGAATGGAGCACAGATTGCAGTCGGCCTGCGTCCTTGCGGATCGGGGTGGAGCACAGATTGCAGTCGACTTGCGTCCTTGCAGATCGGGATGGAGCGCACATTGTATTTGTGGCGGAGCTCTAAAGGGGAGGTTAGCAGTCGACCTTCACCTCGTTGTGTTTGCAGAGCGCACATTGTATTTGTGCCGTAGCTTCGAAGGACAAGGTAACAGTCGACCTGCACCTCGTCATCCTTGCCGAGCGCACATTGTATTTGTGACGTAGCTCCGAAGGAGAAGATAGCAGTCGACCTGCACCTCGCTGTCCTTGCAGAGCGCACATTGTATTTGTGTCGTAGCTCCGAAGGAGAAGGTCGCAGTCGACCTGCGCCTCGTCGTCCTTGCAGAGCGCACATTGTATTTGTGTCGTAGCTCCGAAGGAGAAGGTCGCAGTCGACCTGCACCTCGTCGTCCTTGCAGAGCGGAATGAATTTCATACTTAGGCTAGTACTGGACTGCAGCTAAGCCCCCGAGTGGGAGGATTGCTCTCCACTCGGCAGGATTTCCAAACACTTAGGCGAGTACTGGACTGCAGCTAAGCCCCCGAGTGGGAGGATTGCTCTCCGCTCGGTAGGATTTTCAAACACTTAGGCGAGTACTGGACTGCAGCTAAGCCCCCGAGTGGGAGGATTGCTCTCCACTCGGTTGGATTTTCAAACACTTAGGCGAGTACTGGACTGCAGCTAAGGCCCCGAGTGGGAGGCTTGCTCTCGACTCGGTAGGATTTTTAAATACTTAGGCGAGTACTGGATCGCAGCTAAGCCCCCGAGTGGGAGGATTGCTCTCCACTCGGTAGGATTTTCGTATTTGTGGTGTAGCTCCGAAGGAGAAGGTGGCAGTCGACCAGCACCTCGTCGCCCTTGCGGATCGGAATGGATTAAATACTTAGGCGAGTACTGGACTGCAGCTAAGCCTCCGAGTGGGAGGTTTGCTCTCCACTCGGCAGGATTTTCAAATACTTAGGCGAGTACCGAACTGCAGCTAAGCCTCCGAGTGAGAGACTTGCTCGTCACTCGGTAGGATTTTCAAATACTTAGGCGAGTACTGGACTGCAGCTAAGCCCCAGAGTGAGAGACTTGCTCGTCACTCGGTAGGATTTTCAAATACTTAGGCGAGTACTGGACTGCAGCTAAGCCCCCGAGTGAGAGACTTGCTCGTCACTCGGTAGGATTTTCAAGTACTTAGGCGAAACGGATTCGCAGCTAAGCCTGCGAGTGAGAGGCCTGCTCGTCACTCGGTAGGAAATTTTTTACAAACTTAGGCGAAACGGATTCGCGGCTAAGCCACCACTGGGGGATTTATCTTATAAACCAAAGCAACAACAATCAATGAGAAAATTATAACACTTTTGATAAGCAAACTATAGGAGTACTTTTATTACAACTCATCCGAGTGAGTACTTAAGTGTAAAAGGGGCGGAGCAGGTCCGCATTCCAAGCTCGTGGCTCATCAATCTGGCGACCGACATTGTAAAGACGGTATGCTCCATTGTGGAGAACTTTGGTGACAATGAAGGGGCCCTCCCAAGTAGGGGCGATTTTGTGTGGCTTCTGTTGATCGGCTCGACTCTTCACGTTTCTGGCATAGAAACGACGCAAGTCTTGCTGATAGATGGTCGATCGGATCAAGGCCATCTCTCTTTCTTCTTCTAGAAGGTCGACTGCGTCCTGCCGGGCTTGCTCTGCTTCAACTTCAGAATAGAGCTCGACTCGAGGTGCATTGTGAAGCAGATCGCTCGGCAGAACTGCCTCAGCTCCATAGACCAGAAAGAACGGAGTTCTCCCAGTCGACCGATTAGGCGTAGTCCTCAATCTCCAAAGAACTGATGGAAGTTCGTCGACCCACGCGCCTGCTGCGTGTTTGAGATCACACATCAACCGGGGTTTCAGCCCTTTGAGAATTAGGTCGTTTGCTCTTTCTGCTTGTCCATTCGACTGGGGGTGGGCGACTGAAGCGTAGTCGACTCGTGTGCCCTGAGAAGCGCAAAAGGCTTTGAATTGGTCGGAATCGAAGTTTGACCCATTATCGGTGATGATGCTATGCGGAACTCCATATCTGAATATCAATTCTCCGATGAAGCTGATAGCAGTGCCGGCATCAAGATTCTTGATAGGCTTGGCTTCGATCCACTTGGTGAACTTGTCGACTGCCACCAGTACATGGGTGAAGCCGCTCCTGCTAGTTCTCAGTGGCCCAACCATATCTAATCCCCAAACAGCGAAGGGCCAGACGATTGGAATGGTCTTCAAGGCTGAGGCGGGCTTGTGCGACATATTGGAGTAGAACTAACATCCTTCACACTTGTCGACTATCTCTTTCGCCATTTCATTTGCTCTGGGCCAGTAAAAACCCGCTCGGTATGCTTTAGCCACAATAGTCCAAGAGGACGCATGATGGTCATAGGTCCCCGAGTGGATGTCGTTAAGAATTATCCGACCCTCTTCCGACGTTATGCATTTCTGACTGGCTCCAGTCGCACTTTCTCTGTACAACTGTCCCTTCATCACAGTAAAGGCCTTGGATCGACGGACGATCTATCGAGCATCTTCTTCGTTCTCTGGGAGCTCTTTCCTTAGTATATACGCGATGTAAGGCACTGTCCAGTCGGGAGTAATAACCAAAACTTCCATGATCAGGTCGACCACAGCTGGGACCTCACCTTCAGTCGGATCCGTGGCACTTTTTGGCTGTGGGGCTTCTTCGGTGAAAGGATCCTCTTGAACTGATGGGGCGTGGATATGTTCCAAAAACACACCACTGGGAATGGCTTCTCTCTTGGAACCTATTTTTGCCAAATCATCAACTGCTTGATTTTTCAGTCAGGTTACATGATGAAGCTCTAACCCCTCGAATTTCTTCTCCAACTTTCTTACTGCATTGCAGTAACCAGTCATGGCTGGGCTTCTGACGTCCCACTCCTTCATCACTTGGTTAAGCACCAAATCTGAGTCGCCGTAGACCATGAGGCGACGGATGCCGAGTGAAATGGCCATACGCAACCCATACAGAAGTGCTTCGTATTCTGCTTCGTTGTTGGAGGAATCAAAGTGAACCTGGAGTACATATCTGAGCTTATCTCCTCGGGGGGAAACCAACATTACCCCAGCACCGGAACCATTCAACATCTTAGAGCCATCAAAGAATATGGTCCAATGCTCCGAGTGAACTTGATTCGGCAGTTGCTGTTCGGTCCACTCGGCGATGAAATCTGCTATTGCTTGGGACTTGATAGCTTTCTTTGCCTCAAATCTGATATCCAGGGGAAGGAGTTCAATCGCCCATTTTGCCACTCGACCAGTTGCATCTCTTTTGTGCAGAATCTCTGACAATGGGGCGTCGCTGACGATTGTAATGGTATGGTCAGAGAAGTAATGAGCAACTTTCTTCGTGGTCATGTAAATCCCGTATACAAGCTTCTGATAATGAGGGTATCTTTGCTTTGATGGGGTCAGGACTTCAGAAATATAATATACTGGGCGCTGAACTTTAAAGGCTTTTCCTTCTTCTTCCCGCTCGACCGTAAGTACTGTACCGACGACTTGTCTTGTGGCTGCAATGTAAAGCAGCAAAGGCTCTTTGCTGATCGGGGCAGCAAGCACCGACTGGGTGGAAAGCAGGGCTTTTAGCTCTGCAAACGCTGCATCAGCTTCAGGAGTCCACTCGAACTTGTCTGACTTCTTCATCAGTCGGTAAAGAGGCAATGCCTTTTCACCGAGACGAGAGATGAATCGACTTAAAGCGGCCAAGCAACCAGTAAGCTTCTGAACATCGTCCACACGCACAAGTCTTTTCATTCGGAGTATAGTGCCCACTTTCTCTGGATTTGCGTCGATTCCTCGTTCGGAAACGAGAAAACCGAGTAATTTTCCGCCAGGAACTCCGAATGTGCACTTTGATGGATTAAGCTTGATATCATACCTCCTGAGGTTGGCAAATGTTTCAGCAAGGTCAGTCAGCAGGTCGGAACCTTTCCGTGACTTGACCACAATATCACCATGTACGCTTCCACATTCTGACTGATTTGAGTGAGCAAACACTTCTGAATCATCCTCATGAACGTGGCTCCGGCATTCTTGAGGCCGAATGGCATGGTTACATAACAAAAGCACCCGAATGGGGTGATGAAAGCTGTTTTGATCTCATGGGTCCATACAGACAGATCTGATGGTACCCGGAATAGGCGTCTAAGAAAGACAGTCGCTCACATCCCGCAGTCGAGTCGACTATTTGGTCGATGCGGGGGAGAGGAAAATGATCTTTCGGGCAGGCCTGATTGATATGTTTAAAGTCAATGCACATGTGAAGTGACTTGTCCTTCTTAGGGACCATGACAACATTGGCGAGCCACTCGGAGTGGTAAATTTCTCGGATAAACTCTGCTGCTAAGAGTCGAGCCACCTCCTCGCCAATGGCCTTTCTTTTCTCGACGGCGGACCGTCGAAGATGTTCTTTAACAGGTTTCGCTTTCAAGTCGACTCGTAGGCGGTGCTCAGCCAGCCCCCTAGGAACACCTGGCATGTCAGAAGGTTTCCATGCAAAGATGTCCCAGTTCTCACGGAGGAACTGGATGAGCGCTTCTTCCTATTTGGGGTCGCGTGTTGTAGAGATATTGGTCGGAGCGGCGTTGGGGTCGGTCGGGTGGATGTGAACTGGCTTTGTCTCACCGGACGACTGAAACGCTGATTCTGTAGCGGGCTTCTTATCTCACAACAAATCACTCGGGTCTGCATTTCTCTGGTGTTCCTGCCACTCTTCTGCTACCATCTGAGCATCAGCGATCTTCGAGCCTTTCTGAAAGCACTCTTCCGCTTTCTTCCGATTGCCAGTAACAGTGATCACACCTTTGGGGCCAGGCATCTTCAATTTGAGGTATACGTAACATGGTCGAGCCATAAAACGTGCATAAGCTGGCCTGCCCAAAATAGCGTGATAGGCACTCTGGAAATCCACAACCTCAAATGTCAACTTTTCCTTGCAGAAATTTTTGGAATCACTGAAAACCACATCAAGAGCAATCTGGCCGAGTGACGCAACCTTCTTGCCAGGAATGACTCCACAGAAACTCATGTTGCTGGTACTGAGTCTGGACATCGGAATGCCCATCCCTTTCAGTGTCTCTGCGTACAGTATAGTCAAGCTACTGCCACCATCCATCAACACTTTAGTCAGTCGAGTGCCTTCGACGACTGGGTCGACCACCAGAGCTTGCCTTCCAGGGGTGGCTATGTGTGTCGGGTGATCGGACTGGTCGAACGTGATGGCAGTCTGAGACCATTTCAGATAATTGGGAGTCTCCGGAGCAACCATATTCACTTCTCGGTTGATAACTTTCAATCGACTTTTGCTCTCAACGTCAGCAAAAATCACCAGAGTGGAATTGACCTGGGGATATTCCTCATCACTATCCCCCTTGTCCTCAACTTTGTCCGACTCCTTTTCCTTATCTTTGGGCTGTTTCCCTTGGAATTGCTGTATCAAGAGCCGAGACTGTCGAGTGGTATGTTTCGGGTAAATGAAGTTACCCTCTTCATCTTTCTTCGTGTGGATGTGGCATGGCAAATCCATCACGTCATTCCCCTCCTTGTCTTTCACCTTCTTAGGGTTCCAAGGCCCTTTGGGCTTCCCTTTAAACTTTCCTTGAGTCACGGCCAAGGCTTCTCCAGGAGCAGCTGGCTCGGCTTTTCGCTTTTGCTTCCGACTGGAGTTCCCTCCTCCGGTTTCCTGGGCGACTGACTTGTGCTTGCCACTCCGGAGCCAATCCTCTTCTTCACCATTGGCATATTTGGTGGCTATCTCCATCATTCGACTCAGAGACATGTCTCCGGTTCGACGAATTTCAGGCTTAGCTCTCTGTACTTAACGCCTTCCTGGTGATCAGATACATTCTCTACCGTGTGATGTAATGTGATCCATCTCTAAATGTAATCTCTCAAAGTCTCATTCGACTTCTGCACACAAGTTTGCAGCTCTGTCAGTCCTGCTGGTTGCTTGCATGTTCCTTCAAACGTTCTGACAAACACTCGGGAAAGATCTTCCCACGTGTAAATGTTGCTGGATGTCAACTGATTCAACCATGCTCTGGCCGATCCCTCCAACATAAGAGGCAGATGTTTCATGGCCACCTCATCATTTCCGCCGCCGATCTGGACAGCCACTCGGTAGTCTTCAAGCCAAGTATCAGGCTTAGACTCACCATTGAACTTACTGACTCCAGTCGCCAACCTGAAGTTGGGGGGAATCACCGCGGTCCTGATGGCTCTGCTGAAACACTCTGGTCCTGAGACATGCACTCGGCTGCTGGTGGGTACATCTCTGTCATGACCCTCTCGGTGAGCTCTGTTCCTGTCGACCAGACCTTGAACGATGATGGATCTCGCATCAAAGCCTGGTCCCCTGGGGTCGACTGGAATCCTTCGCCCACCACTGTGCTGGCGTCTATCATCATGTTGTCGAGGTGCGTACGATCCACCCCTTGGGGGAGGGGTGGGCACTCGACGCCGATCATCACGATCGAATCGGTGATCATACTGTTCACGGTTCTTGTACTGATCGTGTCGGTCTCCATGCCCCTCACGCCTCGGAGGCGATCTGGGGCTATGGGCCGACTGGACTGTATTCACAGCTACAGATCTGCTGTGAATCCTATTCCGCGACTGTGATACAGCTGAATTTTGATCTCCTGCTGCCCGGAGCAAATCTCTGATCTGCATCAAGCCTCTGCTAGCCTCTGACTGGGAAGGCTGAATTGACTCTGCTATTCGGGCCGCAGCTGCTAAATTTCGAATCGGAGTTCGATATACCTGAGTCGGTGGTGGAAAGAGTTGTCATCGACTGGAGTCCGGAACCCGTTGCCGCGCACGCTCGTCGAGTGCTCGCTGAAGGTTCTCCAGTCGAGTGCGCTCAGCCAAGTTGGCCAAGCACGCGTCCTCTAAGGCACGAGCCTCAGGGGTTTCTCCAATGATAGGAGTGTGTAATGCATCCATGTTCCGGCGGTGAAGTTCTTCCCTTTGCAGCGAAGTGAGGGGCTCGGGGAGATACTCCTCATGGGCACGCGACGGGTCGCCTCCGCCATCGCCTCCATCGGCGCCGGGAAAACCGGGAGGACCGCATGGTCCATCGACCATCAGAACCTCCGCCGCTAGATCACTGCTGTCGCACTCGGATGCAGTCTCTGCGGAGCCAGTCGAACAGGCCGTAGAGAGATTCGTCGGGCTCGATTGCCGTGACTTGGGGGGTGGCCGACTGGCGGGCCACCGCGTGCCTCACCCACCGCTGAAGCCTCGACCGACCGGAGCGCTTGCGTCGGCGGGAAGCAGGGCGGGAGGATGACACAACGACCGACCGATACTGGGTCGACGGTTGCCGCAGGAGGACGCCGCGAACGCACGCGCGAAAGTGCGTCGCTCCGCGGACTGGGAGAGCATCGATGTCGAGCGGAGCCTCCTAAAGCCAAGCAGAGTCGTCGGGGATGAACGTGAGCGCGCCGAGACGGATCTCGCGGCCCTCGACCAAAACTCCACCTGAAACCATGATGAAGGAGATCGGAAAAATTGCAACTTCTCTAATAAGTTGCTAAGACACCTGCCCCACGGTGAGGGCCAACTGTCGTGGTTCTAAGTCTGACAGTAGTGTAGGGGGGTACTAATGGAGAGGCAAGATCCTAACTATGGAGTAGTTGTATACGCAAGAGTTTTACGAGTTCAGGCCCTTCTCGGAGGAAGTAACAGCCCTACGTCTCGGAGCCCGGAGGCGGTCGACTGGATTATATGCGTATGAGTTACAGGGGTGCGAACCCTTTACACTGAGGAGGGAGGGTGGCTTATATAGAGTTTGCAGACCCCTCCAGCCCTCAGTTATGTAGGGTTTAAAGTACATTAAGACCGGGGGTTAATGGTAACGCCCACATAAAGTGCTATGAAGACCATAAAGGCTACTTAATGACAGACCATTACGTGCAGAGTGACTTTAGGTTTCCTGTTCATCGAGTGCTTGGCTTCGTGGTCGAGTATCTTCGAGTCCGTCGAGTGGAACCTTTGCAGGTCGACTGAAAGGTGATTTCTTCTAGAGATGTCCTTGGGTAGGGTGTCTTGGACAGGTCCATGACCCTACCCTAGGTACATGGCTTCATCACTCACCGCCATAGATCACTCGTCGTCGAACTTGAGCATGTCGGCCTGAATCTTCTCGAACCATGGCCTCTTCCTTGGCGACATGGTGTTGAGATCCACCTTCATGATCTCCATCCCGGTCATCATGCTCGTGAGAGCCACTTCTTTGGCCTTGGTCTTGGCGTTGGCGGCCTCGATCTCTAGCATCTTGGCTTGCTTCTCCGCCTCCATCTCAAGCATCCGTGCTTGCTTCTCCGCCTCCATGTCAAGCCTCCTCCTTTGGATCTCCATGAAGAACTTCATTTGATCTTCTATTTCTTGCCGGCGCTTCTCCTCCCTTGAATCCTTTGTGATCATGCCCTCCACGGTTGCGATCAAGGCGATCGATGCCGCATCCCGCTTGTCCTCCTTCTTGGAGTTGGTCTTCCCCGCAGCCGAGCCTTCTCGCCGTCCCCAACCTCCTCCACGGCTTGCTTCCCACCACGTGACTTGAGGGCGGCATATTGCGCCTTGAACTCTCCTCGTCTTTGATCACCCTAAAGCAATGGGAGAGGTTGAAGCGCTTGCCATTGTGTTGGACCTTGAATGCCTCCAAAGCTTGAAATGCCTACAAATGTATTTCATGCAAGCATATTGGCAAAATGATATGCAAACGAACACGAAAGCATAAACTTGATGACACAAAAAGAGGGCAGCTTGCTAGCATACCATGTATTGCATGCCGATACCGCTCACGGGGCGGGCCTTGACGCTCTTAAGAGTGGCACAAAACTTGTCGCACTCTTGTTGGATCACCCTCCAACGCTTCGAAATGGACACCCCCCCCCGCGCTTACGATTTGGTACGGCGGAAACTTCTTGCGCTCATGGAAGTCACGGTGGACACGAATCCAAAAGGTTGAATGCTTTTGTTCAGCGCCCGTCTTGTGGTCTTGTCCAATGTCTCTCCAACACTCATAAAGAAACTTGTCCTCGGCCGCCGTGTATGCCTTGGTCCGCTTGCTCTTGCGCTTCGGCTTCGGCTCGACGGCTTGGTTGGCGAGCTCGTCCTCAAACAAAGGCTCCCGTTCGATGTCGCACTCGTTCTCTTCCTCTAGCCCGTAGTCCTCCAGGAACTCATGGTCGTGAGGGAAGCCGTCCAGGTCCAGGCCGACCTGATCACGCATGAAGGCGGCCTGATCTTCATTGTAGCCAGCGGATGGGCGTGAACGCCCCTCGGCCATCATGGCTTTGTGTCTCGTCGGGATCGAAGCCAGCGGCCTGCGCACCACCCTCGAAGATCATGTTTTGCATGTAGTCGTCGTCGCCGGCGGCCGGCATTCCATCGAACAGGTTGTGTGCGCCCGACAGCTGGTCGGCTGTCGTCTGCCTCGCCCGTTTCCTCGCGCCTCCGGCTGACAAGCCAGCGGCCACCGGTGTGGCGTTGAGGTCGATGGGCGCAGGCGCGGGCGTGAAAGGCGCGACCATGCTCACCTTGTGCGAGCACTCCCCCGAGAGGCGGGAGGTCTGCGGGTAGACGTGGAAGCCGGACACCGGGGTGCCCCGCGCGTCGGGCAGCACCGTCCGTGGGAAGGCGGATGAGCCGGTGCTGACCGCGGCGGCCACGGCGGCGTTGACGAGGGCGTGCTGGCTAAGGTTTAACCCCATCATGTAGAGCGCCTCCCTTGTTGCCGCCGCGGCGCGGGCGTTGGTGACCTGCTGCTGCGCAGCGGCGGTGGCGACGGCTGCCGCCGCGATGGCTTCATCCTTCGCGTCCGCCACGTGTCTCTGATCCTTCCTCTTGGTCGACTCCTTTGCCCGATGTTCGGGCGTCAGCACCTTCTTCGGCTTCGGCGCGGCGGCCTTACGCGGGGCGCGAGACTTGTCTTTGCCGGACGAGGCGAGGGAGGCGAGGCCAGCGGCAACGTCGAGGTCGAGGTCGTCGTCCATGGCGGGCGTGGGGCGGGAACGCGCGCGGGAGAGAGGGTTTTGGGGGAAATGGGAAAAATGGTGGTGGCTGCCACCGACCGGGGGGCCGGAGAGAGGAGTAGACGCGCGCGCGCCCATTTCATGTTCGTGCCAACGCAAATCCGGCTTAAAATTGGATCGAAAATGGGTCGCTAGGCGGACGCGCGTCCGTTTGGATCGGCGCGTTGGGCCGACTTTTGTGTCCGCACCGACCCAAATAGATAACGACGGACGAAATGAATCGTCCCATTAAAGTTGCTCTTGTAATCTATGAAGCCGAACGCATCGTGATCAGATCACGGTGACCGACTCGCCGCTCCACGTAGCTCCAAAACGGAGGGCAGCAACGGAACAGCCTCCATGTCGTCGGGTCCGTCCACCTGATCCAGTCACCCTCCAGATCCAAGCAAGCGGCGCACCCACCACGTCGTCTAGGCCCAGCATCAGCAACTCGCGTAACGTGGCCGCGCGCACACGTGCGGACCCGCGGGAAGGCATCCGAGGCGCGGAGCACGAGGCGAGGCGAAGCAGCTGCGCCACGCCGGACGTCGGAGCTGGGCCCCGCCTGCCAGCGGCGGCGCGCAGCCCCACGAGGTGTGGGGAAGACGACGCCGTACGTGGCCCGTGCGCCTCTGCCGCTCTCTCTCTCTCTCTCTCCGTCTGAGCACAGTAACTTTGGCAGCGGCAGGCACCGAGCGCTGTGATTGTCTGCCAGCGGAGGGGAACAGCGTAAATTTTGAAATTTAAACCGGTGGGTCGAGGGCGTGATGGTGAAAATCAGGCGCCACGAACGCACAGTGATCGGTGGTATGTGCACTGTGGCCCGCCGTCGAAGCCACACGGCCACTGGCATGCATTGCATATTTTTCTTCTTCCGATGGCATCGTTCACGGTGTGGTAGGAGGGAGGCAGCTGGCTGTAAACAATGTCGAGCCCGGAGCTAACGACCCGAGAGAATACGATGTACGTGGTTTGGTCAGGGGACAGCCCAAGGGAATACGATGCAGCAGCACGTACGCTACGGAACCGAAGGGAATACGATGTGGGTTGGTTGACGTGTATAGGGAGGGGTAAGGTCGCCGTCGACCGTACGTAATTTAATTACTGTGGATGGATACTCTCGCGCCCTCTGCATGTGCGTTGTCGATAGTTTCAGTCGACGTCGCATCATTGGTGTTCGGTCGGCGTCTGCTGGCTCCGTGATCATAGGCGTGGTTGTAGATAGATCTGGGTCAAGCCGTCGTCCATGCGTGTTTATCTGACTGACTGATCGGCGATCCATCGACGTGCTGTGCTGTTGGAGCATTTCGTCACAAGCATGGTGGTTAGATCGGCCGTGAAATGGTGCGTGGTGTGGTGGTTGAGCGCTTGAGCTGCTGGTCGGCGGAGCAGCGCCCAGTGTATGTTCTGTGTGTGTACTCTGTAGAGAAGCGGCCTTCTTGGATTCTCGTAGCACGGGCACGGCTGCAGTGACTACGCTTGTGCGCGTTCTCAGTTAGAGTAGCATCCTCCAACCGTGTGCGGGAAACGCCGTTTGCCGCGGGAGGGAGTGATCAGGCCGTCGTCACGATCCTACGACGAATTCCTCATGTATCGATTGGAGGGGGGAACCGGGGAGATGATGCTTTCTGGGCTTCGCCTTCTCCTTGGGCTTGGGCCTCTTTCTAGGCCTGTCCGATTGCACCGAACAAATGCGAGTTGTGTCGGATGAGGTGAGAAATGCCCAAATGAGGTGAGAAATGAGGTCAAGCAGATTTTGAATGTAACAAATGAATCTTTGAGTAAAAGATACTTGGGGATGCCCACGGAAGTTGGCCAATCTAAAAAGGGTACTTTCAAGTATTTGAGAGATAGAATTTGGGAGAAGGTGAGACGATGGATGGAAAAACTTCTCTCAGTTGGAGGGAAAGAAGTGCTCATCAAATCAGTGGCTCAAGCAATCCCAGTATTTTCAATGGCGTGCTTTCGGTTACCCAGAGGCCTTTGTGAAAGCATTGAATCCATTATACGACAGTTCTGGTGGGGGAGCAAACAAGAAAAGAGGAAGCCCGCATGAGTATCTTGGGACGTTATGACGAAACCAAAGTATCTTGGAGGCATGGGGTTTAGGGACATAGAGATTTTTAACCTTGCTTTGTTGGCTCGCCAGGCATGGAGAGTACTGGAAGATTCAAACTCACTTAGTGCAAGGATATTGAAGGCTGCATGTTTCCCGAACACAAGCTTTCTGGAGGCAGAATTAGGCCATCACCCCTCTCAGATTTGGAGGGCTGTTCTTGATGGGAGAGACATTCTGAAGCAAGGCATTATTAAGCGTATTGGCAATGGGCAAACAACGAACATTTGGAGAGATAACTGGTTACAGAGGACTGAACCTTTCAGACTGATCACAGCTCTCACTCCTAACCCGCCTGTGATGGTAGCTGAGCTTATTGATTCGACCACAGCGTCGTGGAAAGAGGAACTCATCCGTAACACCTTCCTGCGTTTCGACGCTGAAGCCATCTTGTCCATACCGATATGCACTAGGGCGATAGAGGATTTTTGGGCTTGGTCAGCCGAGAGAAGCGGCAGATTTTCTGTTAGTTCAGCTTACGGGATGGTAATGTCCAGGAAGGAGGAACGAGGGGACTGGCTGGAACGGACCCCGGGCGGCTCCTCACTGAATGCTAACCGAAGGGACTGGACGGCATTGTGGAATATAAAGGTGCCATCCAAACTAAGGGTCTTCCTGTGGCGGCTGGCGAGGCACACAGTGCCGACGATGGACGTTTTGCATCACCGGCACATGTCAGATACTCATCGGTGTTTGCTATGCGGGAGGGAAGACTCATGGAGACATGCACTCTTGGAGTGCACGATGTCAAGGTGTGTGTGGGCGCTCTCTGAGGATGAATTGGTGCAACTGCTGAGTATGAACACGAATCCAAACGCGAAACACTGGCTGCTGGAAATGCATGATCAATTAACACACGAGAGGTTCGTTCTGTTGGTGGTCACCCTCTGGGCCATATGGAGAGCACGACGCAAGGCGATATATGAAGGAGTTTTTCAGAGTCCTGAAGGAACTAACCAGTTAATCAAATCATACATAGCGGACCTGCAAGCTATCGCTGCTGTGGGCAGTGGTCATGTCGGGGGTTGGATACGACATATGCCAGAGGATGGCTTATCATGGTGGGAGCGAGTAGAACGTCGCCGGTGCCTGGAAGCGGGATGAGGTGAAGACATGCACGCCGGCGGAACTTACCCAGCTTCAGGGCTCTCCTAGGAGATAACACCCCTACTGCTGCTCTGCGGGGTCTCCGCATGATCACTAAGGCAAAGTGACTACAATGGTGCTCCTGGAGCTGTTTCGGGAGGCAGGAGAGGGCAAGGCTAGCTCTCTCCTCCCTGTGCTATATGGTCTATCTCTATTCAGGTCCGAACCCTTTGCATGGGTGCCCCGGGGGGTTTATATAGGCCTACCCCCCGGGGGTACAATAGTAATCCGGCTGGGCACGGGTCCCAGCCGTCTGTCTCTCAGGCCACCGTCCTTCCCGTCGTCTTCTGGGGCCCGCCGACTGGCGGGTCCCACGGACAGGCTTGATACTGTAGCGGCACTCTTGATGATGCAGGCTCGGTCATTGGGTCATGGCAACAGTGCCGCCGTCTATCGGGCGATCACTGTCGCCATTCCCCATCCTATCTGATTAATGGCTCGTGGGGCCCTGGGGAGGAGTCGGCCGACTCCAGGGAGGCCGACTCCCATAGGTCCGTCTTCGGGGCGCCCAGGCCGCCTTCGGCGCACCCACTGACAGGCGGCCCCGCCGCCTTCGGGTCGTACAGGCCGGCGTCGTGGGCACAGTGTACTGCGCACTGTGGCTGAGGTCAGGGCAGGCATGGCAACAGTGCCGCGCCTCGCCGGAGATCTTCCAGCGATACGACTCACTGTAGCCATGCCGACCCTTCGTAAGCAGGGGGGAACGGCCATGCCGTGACTGTACCCCGCATCGTACTTCGTGATGAGGGAGGAGAGTCGGCCTCTCTGGAGGTCGCCAGCTTGGAGTCGGCTTATGTTGGAGTCGTCGTCTGGGACTCGGCTTTTCTTGGAGTCGCTCCTAGGACTCGACCTGAGGGGCGCGGCCTGCCCCGATGTCTTGAAAGGTCCTGGGACCCGGGTTAGTCTACCCGTGGCCCATTACTCCGACAGTAGTCCCCGAAGCTGGTGAAGCCTTGCGGATGCTGTATTGTGGGGCTTCAACAGTTTCAACTTTCCCGGAGCGGACTCTGGAACTCGGCTGCCATCTTCCTTGGGCCGACTGTCGAGAGTCGGATGTTTAGCGAAGAGCCCTAGCTCGAAAGTCACGGCGGGAAATCAGGCGGCGTGCCTGATACGCTTCCCTGCAGCCATCAGGGCGGTCCAATCGCGCGGCGCCACGTGGAGAGGACAGTCTGCCTGCCCACGCGTGTGACGGGACGGGCCGTTAGACGGGGCCTGCCACTACCGTGCCTCGGCATACGAATGGATCCGTTGCGGCCGTGGACGGTTGGTTTTCCCACGTCGTTACTGCACGCAGTAACTTCGTGAGGTAAATCATGGGGCAGCGTGGGGCATCGTGCGCAATTAATCCCA
>NC_041383.1:703750135-703819026 GCF_002162155.2 Triticum dicoccoides
ACAGCACGCGCGCCCCTCTTCCCCGCTCCCCCGCCTCATCTTGCCTTCTCTCCCTCCTGCCTCCGCCGTCGAGCAAGAACACTCCACAGCACGGCGATGAGCTCTTCCTCCGCCGCGGCCCCCGCCGTGCGCTCCGGCGTGTGGGACGGCTCGGAGGTAGAAGAAGAACACATCGAGTTCCTCCGCCGGACACGCCGTCTCCCCAGCGCGGACCTCGTGCGCGCGCGCGCCGCAATGGAGGGGGAGATCCGGCCGGCGCCGGAGGAGGGCGAGCGGGTCATCTTCCGCTCGCACCTCATGCGCGGCCTGGGGCTGCCGACGAGCGGCTTCTTTCGCTCGTTCTTGGAGTTTCACAGCCTTCAACCGCACCACCTCACTCCAAACACGATGGTGTTGCTCTCCGCCTTCGCCACTCTGTGCGAAGGTTTCCTCGGCGTTCTCCCCACCATCGAGTTGTGGGGAGAATTCTTCTCTTCTAAGCTCGGCACGCATGTCGCCGGTGTGCCGGCTCAGTGCGGCGCCTACATCGCGGTGCGGCGCTCGACGGCTGACAACCCCTTTCCTCCCATCACGTTGATCAAGTCGGTGTAGATGTGGCAGCGCTCGTACTTCTACGTGAAGAACCTCGCTTCCGACGGCGACTGGGTCAACCTGCCGCCTTACAACACCGCCCCCCCTAACTGGAGGCTCCCCAGCTGGTCTCACCGACTCAAGTCGCTGACTCTCGCCGGAGCCGCCGCCGTAGCGCGACTCCGAGTCTTGATACAGTCGGAGGGTCTCGTCGGGGCCGACTTGCTGGCCGCCTTCGTGGCGCGCCGAGTTCTCCCGCTCCAAGGTCGGCCTCACCTGATCTGTCAGATGAGCAGCCTCCGAGACCCAAGTCGGATGAGCACCAAGGAGATGCCCCGCAAGGAGGTGGCGAACTTGGTGAACCATATCGTGCACTGCGAGTTCGAGGAGGACTGGCAGTTCGGCAAGGAGCCGTACTCGCGCGGCAACCCCCCACCAGTGGTAAGTCGCGTCCCCTTATTGTTTTGTCTTCTTTGCGGCCGACTCCGGCTTCTGACTCTTGTCGGTTTCTTCTGAGCCAGAATCCTCTTATGCAGCCCGCAGCCGGAGCCACGAGACAGCCCCGCGAGTATGTTCCCGACCGTGCGGAGAGCGATGTCGACGATCCCGACTTGGGGCGGCGGCGATGGAAGCCGACGCCGAAGGCGGGGGAGAAGGAGCGGAAGGTGACTTCAGGCCCTCGGCCACCTTCGCAGACTGGCCTGACGACGACGCCGAAGGGGAGGTCGCCCCGCGCCACCAGCCGAAGGTCGGTTCCTCCGCCGGCCAAGGCGGTTTGAAGAGGCATCACGCCGGGCCGAGTGCGCCTGGCGGCAAGTTGAAGAAGATAAAGGGGGCGGCCCCCGCGACTAGACGGGAGGAGGCGGCCGCGAAGGCCAACTGCTTCCGAAGGGAAGTGAGAAGGCCGCCGTTAGTCTCTGCGTAGGTCTTTACGCTTTTTTATTTCCTTCGTTGAATCTTGTCTGAGTTTTCTTTTATGCTCCCTCCGTTCTTCTTCAGGGCCCCTCTTTCCCTTGAGAGAGTCGCCGTCCCCTCCATCATGGGGTAGGCAGAGACGTCCGCCAATACTCGGCGGGCCGACCCCACCGCCGACCTCCGAGAGGCGACGGAGCGAAATGCGCGGGAGATGCACGAGGAGGAGGAGGCCGAACGTCTGGAGAAGACGGAGGCCGACAGGGCGGCCGCCTCCGACCAAAAGAAGCTGGAGGACGCCGAAGCCGCCCTTGCGGCGATACGGCGTGCCGAGGAGGTCGCGCGTCGCCGATCGGCGATGCTCGTCCCCCCACTGTTGTCTGCACCGCCGCCTCCGGAGTTCACGGGGCAGACCGGAGAGGCCGGCACCGAGAACCCTGTCGTGGAGAAGGAGGGCGGCGAGGCTTCTATGTCAGACACTCTCGTGCCGCCACCGCCGCCTCCACCGCCGTCTGGAAGACCGCACGGCAAGCAGCCGGTGGATCCATCGGAGCCGCCGGTCATGGACGAGGCCGAGGCGCGGCTGCTTCTCCAAGTCGCCTCGCCGGTGCGCCGCCGTCTTTAGAGGGCGACCTCGGTGCCACGACCTCGGGAGACCGGCGCTGCCAGCTCGGCAACCCTAGACGCCGAGGCCACAAGCGCCGCGTCCACCGGGTGGTTGCACGGAGGCGGCACCGGGCCGCTAAATCAACTGCTTCTGGAAGTCCAGGCGAAGCTGCGGGCCGAAGGCGACGCCCTTCAAGCCTGCACCAGAGCGCATCTGGCCGCACGAACGGCCGTCTGAGTAAGTTTCTTTTCCTTTTTGATTCTTGCTTTTTCTCTGTGGGGGCGCACCAGCGCACCCACTGGGTGTAGTCCCCGAGTTCCGGGCCGGCTGCTGAGCAGGCGGTTCGGAACTCCCTCTGGCGAGTTCCAAATACTAACTTTGTCTTCAATGACTTATTGCAGGAGTATCACAACCTCCGCGCCACTGTCTTCAACCGCAATGTTGAGGAGTTGAGCAAGCGGGCTGCCGACTTGTCGGGAAGCCGGAGTAAGTTCTTCTTCTTCGCGGGGGCGCGCTGGCGCACCCGCGGGCTGTAGTCCCCGAGATTCGGGCCGACTGCTGAGCAGTCGGGCCGGATCTTCCCGGCGATCTTCTTTGCTGACGACTTATTTGTCTCTTCTTTCGTTCTTCAGGCGCCAACGCCGCTCTTCAGGAGCAGCTGGGCGAGGCCAATACCGCCCGTCGTGCCAAGGAGGAGGAGTGCGACAAGCTTGCCATAGAGCGCGACCTGCTGGCGGCGCAGCTGGCCGAGCAGAAGGAGCTGCTCAAGAAGGCGCAGGACGAGGCCGAGAAGAAGGAGGCTGCTCTCCTGGCCGAGTTCGAGAGCGAGCGCTCCTCTTGGACTGACAAGGAGGCGATGCTGACCTCCGGCTTCCACGAGATCGAGGATATCGTTGATGGTCAGTTTCTTTCATTTCTTCGGGCTTCCGACTATGTGTCAGGCCGACTTCTGATTTTTCGACTTGCTTCTTTTTTGTCTTGGCAGACTTCTTCCCTGGTCACTCGCAGGCGGTCCCTCTGGCCATCGAGGCTGCTCGTGAGGTGCGAAGGGCAAACGATGAGGAGATCACCGCTAATGCCCCCCGAACCGTCGATGAGCAGCTCCTGAGCATTGAAGCCCGTCTTCGTCCGGCTCACCGGCTGATGCACCGTCTTCAGCGTGCCGGCGCCCAGGCGGTTGCCGCCCTATGGCCAGGCACGCCGGCTCTGCGCACCGCTAGCCGAACTGCCGACTGGCTGGAGGTCGCTGCCGGCCGTCTTGAGGCCTGGAAGGGTTCCTCGGCCCGGGCCGGAGCGCGCCGGGCCTTGGAGTTCGTCAAGGCGTGGTATCCAGGGCTGGACCTGGACCGTCTGGCCGCGTTCCTGTCAGAAGCCCAGGCCGAGCTGGAGGCCGTGGAAGGCTCCCTTATCGAGAGTGCTGCGGCCATCGCCGAGTACACGGACACCAGTGTCTTCGTCCCCGAGCGGGCTGAAGGCGGCGAGGAAGTGCTGCCAGAGTGGTTCGGGATGAAACCGGAGTATGGCGAGGACTCAGCGGAGGTGATCTACTCCAGCACCGAGGAGGAGGACAAGGCGGAGGACGAAGGCGAGGCGGAGGTGCCAGAAGACGGAGCAGGCGGCCAGCCTCAGCTCGACCGCGCCTCCAGCAACGAGCCGCGTCGAGAGAAGGCGACTGCCGCCGGAGGCGATCAAGCCGAGACCGCCCAGCCGACTTCCCCGGCGCCTGACACCGCCATCTCCTCCGATCCTCCGATCCCAGATGCCGCCTCCTAGGCTGCCTTTTTTGCCTCTGCTTGTCTGTCTTAGTAATCTTTTTGAAAACTTTGTTAGATTCGAACAATTCCACCCGCGGGGTGTATCTTGAACTTCTATTCGAAGATTCGGCCAAGGGCCTATGTAAATATTTATCCGATTTCCGTCTTTCCTTGCTTACTGCTCTTTAGGCTTTTCCCTTTGCCGCCTTCCTTTAGTCGCTGCCTTGCCAGTCGGACAGCCGCTCTATGGACTGCCGCTGGGTCAAGTGCTCGGCTACTTCGGGAAGGCAAGTACTTGGCCGTTTAGAGTTTCTTTAGCAAGTCGGATAGAAAGCGACGGGCCGACTACCCAAGAGTCGGCCGTCCTTGATAGAGGCTAATAAAGACGACGAGCCGGCTACTCATGAGTCGGCATTCTGCTGGAGGCCGTCTTACGCTATGTTCGTGCTTTAGGTCCTTAGCCATTTTTCGTGTGGGCGTCCGTTCTTCCTCACTCCTGTTCGGCTCACAGTCGCTCTGCGAGCTACGGCTTTGCCAGGAGGCAGATTGGGCACCGCGCACTACTTGTCTGACTGCGGGAAGCTCCTCATAGCGCAAGGCGGCGAGTCCCCGGGCCGACTAGTCTGGCCCGGTGCCAAGCGGCTTGTAATGAAAGTAATGTTCTCGAAGGCATAATTCTTATCATACAGATAACAAAAAGCGCAGTCCCCGAGCTTGTCTCGGGGGGCCCAAAGTCTTAGTACTTTAATACAAAGGGGTAGTGTGATACATACTGCATCAACTGTAAAATCTTCGAAGAAGATTTGCATTCCACGGGCGCTCTGTCTCTTTGCAGGAGTCGTCCCTCTTGCGCTCTTGGGGTTTCTGAGCGTCGAGCAGATAGTAGGCGTCATTTCCTAGCACCTTGCTGATGATGAAGGGGCCTTCCCAAGGTGCCGACAGCTTGTGCTGGCCGACTGTTCGCTGGATCAGCCGGAGCACAAGGTCGCCTTCTTGGAAAGATCTTGGCCTGACCTTCCTGTTGTAGTATCGACGCAGACTCTGCTGGTAGATGCTGGACCGGCTGAGTGCCAACAGCCGGCCCTCTTCCAGCAGATCGACGCCGTCTTGACGTGCTTCTTCTGCTTCTTCCTCGCTGTACATGGTGACTCACGGTGAGTCGAACTCTATGTACGTTGGGATGACGGCTTCGGCACCATAGACGAGGAAGAAGGGTGTGAAGCTGGTTGACTTGTTTGGAGTCGTGCGGAGACTCCAGAGGATGGCCGGCAGCTCCTCAAGCCAACAGCCGGCAGATCGCTCCAGCGGGACGACGAGTCGAGGCTTGATGCCGGATAAGATGAGTCCGTTCGCTCGCTCCACCTGGCCGTTTGACTGCGGATGGGCAACAGACGCTAAGTCCAGTCGGATGCCCCGTGTCGCGCAGAAACGGGCCAAGGCGCCTTTGGCAAAATTCGTGCCATTGTCGGTGATGATGCTGTGTGGGATGCCGTACCGAGTTGTGATGTCAGCGATGAAGGTCACTGCAGTCGGACCATTCAACTTCTTGATGGGTTTCACCTCCACCCACTTGGTGAACTTGTCCACTGCGACAAGCAGGTGAGTCAAGCCACCTCGTGCCGTCTTGAATGGTCCCACCATGTCCAGACCCCAGACTGCAAAGGGCCAGGCGATGGGGATAGTCTTGAGTGCGGAAGCTGGCTGAAGTGGCTTGGAACGGAAAATCTGGCACCCCTTGCACCTTTGGACTAATTCTTTGGCCTCTTCCAGGGCGGTTGGCCAGAAGAAACCATGCCGGAAGGCTTTGGCGACGAGTGCCCTGGAGGCCGCGTGGTGACCGCACTCGCCTTCATGGATGTCTCTGAGGATTGCTTGGCCTTGTTCTGCCTCGACGCAGCGTTGGAAGACGCCGGTAATGCTGCGCCTAACCAGCTCTCTGTTGACTATGGTGTAGGCTGCTGCTCGGCGTTGCACTTGTCGAGCTAATATTTCATCAGTTGGCAGCTCTCTGTTTACCAAGAACCTGAGGATGGGCTGGGCCCATGAAGGTGCTGCTATTTCTTCAATTGCCACTAGTGCGACTTGGACAAGGGCTACCGGGCTGGGAGGCGGCGGGTTGGAGTCCGCAGCCGCTTGCTGATTTGACAAAGTCCCGGGGCCGACTGGAGTAGTCCCCGGGCCGAGCTCTGGAGTCTTCGATCTTGCCACTGCAGTCCCCGGGCCGGGTTCTGAAGTCCCCAGGCCGGCTTCGTCTGTGTGTTTCTTGGAGTCGGATCCGTCTTCCTCAGGCGGAGCCGACACAAAGATTGAATCTAATTCTGGTGACGGCTTAATAGAGGGCTTGAGGAGGCGCTGGAGGGCGATGCCGGATGGTATTGCCTGGCGGGTGGAGCCGATTCGTGCCAAGGCGTCTGCTTGGTCGTTGTCGTTCCTTGGCACGTGGAGGAACTCGCACCCCTCGAAGTATCCGCTGAGTTGCTGGACGAGGAAACGGTAGCTCGCCATATTTGCGTCCTTGGCGTCCCAATCGACAGATGATTGCCGGACCACCATGTCAGAGTCGCCATAACACAGGATCCGGCGAATGCCGAGTTCTTTGGCAAGCCGGAGCCCGTGGATGAGCGCCTCGTACTCGGCCACGTTGTTGGTGAAGGAAATATGCCCTAGAGGCAATAATAAAGTTATTATTTATTTCCTTATAATCATGATAAATGTTTATTATTCATGCTAGAATTGTATTTACCGGAAACATAATACATGTGTGAATACATAGACAAACAGAGTGTCACTAGTATGCCTCTACTTGACTAGCTCGTTAATCAAAGATGGTTATGTTTCCTAACCATGAACAATGAGTTGTTATTTGATTAACGAGGTCACATCATTAGTAGAATGATCTGATTGACATGACCCATTCCATTAGCTTAGCACCCGATCGTTTAGTATGTTGCTATTGCTTTCTTCATGACTTATACATGTTCCTATGACTATGAGATTATGCAACTCCCGTTTACCGGAGGAACACTTTGGGTACTACCAAACGTCACAACGTAACTGGGTGATTATAAAGGAGTACTACAGGTGTCTCCAATGGTCGATGTTGGGTTGGCGTATTTCGAGATTAGGATTTGTCACTCCGATTGTCGGAGAGGTATCTCTGGGCCCTCTCGGTAATACACATCACATAAGCCTTGCAAGCATTACAACTAATATGTTAGTTGTGAGATGATGTATTACAGAACGAGTAAAGAGACTTGCTGGTAACGAGATTGAACTAGGTATTGGATACCGACGATCGAATCTCGGGCAAGTAACATACCGATGACAAAGGGAACAACGTATGTTGTTATGCGGTCTGACCGATAAAGATCTTCGTAGAATATGTAGGAGGCAATATGGGCATCCAGGTCCCGCTATTGGTTATTGACCGGAGACGTGTCTCGGTCATGTCTACATTGTTCTCGAACCCGTAGGGTCCGCACGCTTAAGGTTACGATGACAGTTATATTATGAGTTTATGCATTTTGATGTACCGAAGGTTGTTCGGAGTCCCGGATGTGATCACGGACATGACGAGGAGTCTCGAAATGGTCGAGACATAAAGATTGATATATTGGAAGTCTATGTTTGGACATCGGAAGTGTTCCGGGTGAAATCGGGATTTTACCGGGTTACCGGGAGGTTACCGGAACCCCCCGGGAGCCATATGGGCCATCATGGGCCTTAGTGGAAAGGAGAAAGGGGCAGCCCAAGGGGGCTGCGCGCCTCCCCCCTTCCCCTAGTCCTATTAGGACTAGGAGAGGTGGCCGGCCACCCCTCTCCCTCTTTCCCCCTTGGGAATCCTAGTTGGAATAGGATTGGGGGGGGATTCCTACTCCCGGTAGGAGTAGGACTCCTCCTGCGCCACCTCCTCCTGGCCGGCGCCTCCTCCCCCCCTTGGCTCCTTTATATACGGAGGCAGGGGCACCTCTAAACACACAAGTTGACACAAGTTGATCCACGTGATCGATTCCTTAGCCGTGTGCGGTGCCCCCTGCCATCATATTCCTCGATAATACTGTAGCGGAGTTTAGGCGAAGCCCTGCTGCTGTAGTCCATCAAGATCGTCACCACGCCGTCGTGCTGACGAAACTCTTCCCCGACACTTTGCTGGATCGGAGTCCGGGGATCGTCATCGAGCTGAACGTGTGCTCGAACTCGGAGGTGCCGTAGTTTCGGTGCTTGATCGGTTGGATCGTGAAGACGTACGACTACTTCCTCTACGTCGTGTCATTGCTTCCGCAGTTGGTCTGCGTTGGGTACGTAGACAACACTCTCCTCTCGTTGCTATGCATCACATGATCCTGTGTGCGCGTAGGAAATTTTTGAAATTACTGCGAAACCCAACAGTTGGAGGCGGCGAAGTGGATCTGCAGCGCATATCTGAGCTTGTCGCCCTTGGGGGAAGTGAGGACGACGCCGGCTCCCAAGCCGGTCCGCATCTTGGAGCCGTCGAAGTGCATCCGCCAATGGGTGGAGTCGGGCACTGGCGGTAGATACTGGGTCTCGGCCCAGTCGACGAGGAAGTCGGCCAGTGCTTGTGACTTGATGGCGGTGCGGGGCTCGTAGTAGATGGTGTAGGGGGCCAGGTCGATGGCCCATTTGGCCACTCGGCCAGAAGCATCTCGGCTTCCAATGATCTCGGCCAGTGGAGCTGTGCAGACCACAGTGATTGGATGCTCCTGGAAGTAAGGCTTCAATTTCTTGGCGGCAAAATGCACGCCGTAGCACATCTTCTGGTAATGGGGGTAGTTCTGCTTGGAGGTCGACAGTACCTCACTCAAGTAATATACCGGTCTCTGGACAGGTAGCGCCTTGCCTTCCTCCTTGCGCTCGACTACAATGACAGTGCTGACTACTCGGCTGGTGGCGGCAATGTATAGGAGCATGGGCTCTTTGGGAGTCAGAGCCGCCAGCACAGGGGGAGTAGTCAACATCTTCTTTCATTGGAGAAAAGCCTCGTCCGCCTTGGGAGTCCACTCAAAGAAGGTCGTCTTCTTCATGAGCTGATACAAGGGGAGAGCCTTCTCGCCCAGCCGACTGATGAATCGGTTGATGGATGCCAAACAGCCGGTGAACTTCTGCACATCTAACAGTCGTCTGAGTGCTTCCATCCTCTCGATGGCCTTGATCTTCACAGGATTGCGCTCTATGCCGCGTTCGGAGACCAGGAAACCGAGGAGCTGGCCGGCTGGTACTCCAAAAACGCACTTCTCTGGGTTGAGCTTGATCTGGAATCGGCGCAGATTCTCAAAGGTTTCCTTGAGGTCCTCCAGCAAGGTTCCACGCTTCTCTGTATTCACCACTACATCATCCACATAGACGTGGGCATTTTTGCCGAGTTGCTTCAGGAGGCACTTCTGCATGCAACGCTAAAAGGTGGCGCCGGCGTTTCTTAAGCCGAACGTCATGGTCAGGTAGCAGAAGGCTCCAAACGGCGTGATGAAGGCGGTCTTCAGTCTGTCAGCCGGGTTCAGCTTGATCTGGTGATATCCTGAATATGCGTCTAGGAAACTCAACAGCTCGCATCCGGCTATGGAGTCTATCACCTCATCGATTCTCGGCAGAGCATATGGGTCCTTGGGGCAAGCTTTGTTGAGGCTCGTGTAATCAATGCACATCCGCCACTGCTTGTTCTTCTTCAGCACCAGTACCGGGTTTGCCAGCCACTCTGGAAAAAACACTTCCATGATGAAGCCGGCTGCCAGGAGCCGGGCTATTTCTTCTCCAACAACTCTTCTTTTTTCTTCTGACAGGCGGCGCAAGGGCTGCCTAACGGGCTTCATATCAGATCGGACGTGTAATTTGTGCTCGGCAATTCCGTCGGGACACCAGGCATGTCCTTGGGAGACCATGCAAAGGTGTCACGATTCTCACGGAGGAAATCGACGAGCTCGCCTTCCTATTTGCTGTCAAGGCCTGTGCCCATGACAGCGTACCTCTCCGGGTGCTCCGGGTCCAACGGTATCTTCATTGTTTCTTTGGCTGGCTTGAATGATCCTTCTGCTTCCGACTCCTTGGGGTCGGGCGATAACTCGGGCTGCTTGCCGGCCATCGCCATGACCCGATCAAGAAGCCGTTTTTCAGCCGCGATCACCAAGGACTCGGCCAGCCGACTGCTTTCGGCCGCGCAAGCGGACGACTTCCTGTAGTCGCCGGACACGGTTAGGATTCCCTTGGAACTCGACATCTTCATCTTGAGGTAGGTGTAGTGGGGGACCGCCATGAACTTGGCCAAGGCGAGTCGGCCAAGCAATGCATGATATGGGCTTTCAAGGTCCACCACCTCAAACCAAATTGGCTCTCGGCGGAAATGATCCTTGTCTCCGAAGAGGACATCTATCAGGATCTTGCCGATTGGCGAGCAGGAAAGGCCAGGGACGATTCCGTGGAACACAGTCCGGCTGCTCTGAAGCTGTCTTCGCTTGATTCCTAATTTCTCCATTGTATCCTTGTACAGGATGTTGATACTGCTGCCTCTGTCTATCAGTACCCGCGAGAAGCGAGCGGCCCGCCTATCTGTGGCGAGTGTGGCGCCTAAGACCAAGGCGTAGGAGCCTGGACTCGGCATCACCTCCGGGTGATCAGCTCTACTCCAACTGATAGGCCTTTCGCACCAATGCATGAACTCTGGAGTACTTGATGCAACCACATTCACTTCTTGCTGCTGTTGGCGTCTGCTGCGTCGGTCATCCGCTACACTGGTGAACACCACATAAGCTTCGTGTTCATCCGGGAACTCGTCTTGTATCGCGCCGACTGGCCTGACGGCCGGCTGCTGGGGCGGCTGTGGAGGAGGCGGCCCAGCAAGAGGGGGAGGGGGCAGGCCGTCCCCCTTGGCGATTCTGGTCAGCCAGTGGCATTTCCTGGTGGTGTGGTTGGACGGCTTCGCGCCGCTCTGGAACTTGCAGGGACCATCTAGAGTCTGCTCGTAGGAGAAAGCCGGCAACCAGTTGGACTTGCTGCCCTTCTGTCGCTTCACCGGAGGCGGTCCCTCCAACTGCTGGTCCTCTGCTGTTGCCACTTGCCGACTGTTGGAAGTCGGCTGCGGGGCTTTGCACTTCTGGTCATTCTGGTGTTGCCGCCGACTAGTGTCTCCAGCCGGAGTTCTTGGAGCCTGAGGGGTGACTTTGCCAGTTGTGCTGACCCGAATCTCCGCCTTCATGGAGGAGTCGGCCGTGGCGTACTTGTCTGCTGTGATCAGCAGCTCATCGAGGGTCTCCGGCTCATCGCAGAGGAGCTTGTGCTTGAGGAGGGTGCCTTCTCTGCACCCGGCAGTAAAGTACTCGATGGCCTGCACCTCGTGCACGCCCTCGCAGGAGTTCCGGAGTTCGCCCCAGCGCGTGAGGTAGTCGCGAGTAGACTCGTCAGGGCCTTGCACGCACAAGGAGAGTTGGCGTGGCTTGGGAGGTCGCTTGTACGTGCTCGTGAAGTTGCGGACGAAAGCCTCGGTGAAGTCGACCCAACTGTTGATGCTGCGAGGCTTCAGACTGTTCAACCACGTCCGGGCCGAGCCCTGGAGCATGAGCGGGACGTATCTTACGGCAACACGCTTGTTGTCATTCGCTATGTTGACAGCTGTGGAGTAGTCGATCAGCAAATCTTCCGGCTTCACGGTGCCGGTATATTTGGGCGTGTCTCGAGGGAGTGTGAACCCTTTGGGGAAGGGCTCATCTCGGATGCGGGGTCCAAAGCAGGGGGGACCCAACTCGTCTTCTTCTTCCAGCGCCAGGGATCGGTGGAGTCGGTCGATCCGGTGGCAGGCGTCGTTCTCTCCGACTCCCTCTCGGCGGCCAAGGCGGTCGCCGAGAGTCGGATGTTCCACGGGCGGCGGGGAGACTCGCCTTTCTCTACGAGGAGGGGGTGACAGGTAGTCGTCCCGCCGTTCCACCGCTTTGGGGCGGCCGTCTTGGTCGCGCTCGATGGTGATGTGAGTCCGACTGTGGCTGACAGCCGGCTCCTTGTCCTTCTTCCCACGGGCCCCGCCAGTCGGCGTCCGAGACGTCGCACCTTGGTCTCGGCGAGGCGGTGGGTCGTCGTTTTGGCGCTGCGGCGCCTCGGTGCGGCAGCCGGCATCATTCTGCGCGGCAGCCGCGTCAAGGAGCTGCTGAACTCGCTCCGTCATTACGCGGCGCTCTTCGCCTTCGAAGTTGTCGAGCTCGTCTGCCGCCGCCTGGGCGGCACAGATATTCTTTGCGGGCGTTGCATACACAGGGCGATCAGCCACGAAGAGGTTGGCGATTGCCGCGCCGCGTCGTCGGACCGCGCCTAGGCGGCTAGGCCCAGTTGGAGCCGGCGAGCCGCCTACGGCGCGACCCATCTCACGTTGGTAAGCTTTTGACAGGCGCCTCATGCTTGCCAGCTTCTTCGCGCCCTCGACGAGCTGAAGGCGGAGCGCCTCCAGCGTCTCGGTGTCGGCGTCTTCCGGAATCGGCGCTGCAAGGTCTCGCAGGGCCGCATCAAGCGGGTCATGCGGTCCTTCGCCGGAGCGCTCGCCGTGGTCGAGGACGAGAACCTCGGTGACGGTGCTTCCGCCGCTCCCTGCGTAAGGGGGCGGCTCGTCGTAGACCACCACGTTGGTGGGGAACGCGTCGAGCGACGCGGTGTCGGAGTCGACCAGCATCGGGTCGGTGGATCCTATGGACTCCAGGTCCGCGGCAGGCTCGCTGGCGACGTGGAGTTGGTCGAGGAGGCCCACGAGGAGGCTCTCGGGGCCATTCGTGCCTGCGTCAGACGCAGACTCATCGGAGAGGCGAACCTCGCTGATAAGATCGGCGAGGCAGCTGGCCGCACAGGCGATCTCAGCGCCGTGCAGCAGGTCGGCACAGACGCCATCCGGCGTGCCGGGCTGGCTGTGCTCGCCGGGGAGGAACAGGGTTCCCGTCCAGAGCAGATCTCCGGACGACGGTGCACCTCGCCCCACGGTGGGCGCCAAATGTCGGGGGTTGGATACGACATATGCCAGAGGATGGCTTATCATGGTGGGAGCGAGTAGAACGTCGCCGGTGCCTGGAAGCGGGATGAGGCGAAGACATGCACGCCGTCGGAACTTACCCAGCTTCAGGGCTCTCCTAGGAGATAACACCCCCACTGCTGCTCTGCGGGGTCTCCGCATGATCACTAAGGCAAAGTGACTACAATGGTGCTCCTGGAGCTGTTTCGGGAGGCAGGAGAGGGCAAGGCTAGCTCTCTCCTCCCTGTGCTAATATGGTCTATCTCTATTCAGGTCCGAACCCTTTGCATGGGTGTCGCGGGGGGTTTATATAGGCCTACCCCCTGGGGGTACAATAGTAATTCGGCTGGGTGCGGGTTCCAGCCGTCTGTCTCTCAGGCCACCGTCCTTCCCGCTGGCTTCTGGGGCCCGCCGACTGGCGGGTCCCGCGGACAGGCTTGATACTGTAGCGGCACTCTTGATGACGCAGGCTCGGTCATTGGGTCGTGGCAACAGAGCCGCCGTCTATCGGGCGATCACTGTCGCCATTCCCCATCCTATCTGATTAATGGCTCGTGGGGCCCTGGGAGGAGTCGGCCAACTCCAGGGAGGCCGACTCCCATAGGTCCGTCTTCGGGGCGCCCAGGCCGCCTTCGGCCCACCCACTGATAGGCGGCCCCGCCGCCTTCGGGTCGTACATGCCGGCATCGTGGGCACAATGTACTGCGCACTATGGCTGAGGTCAGGGCAGGCATGGCAACAGTGCCGCGCCTCGCGAGAGATCTTCCAGCGATACGGCTCACTGTAGCCATGCCGGCCCTTCGTAAGCAGGGGGAAACGGCCATGCCGTGACCATACCCCGCATCGTACTTCGTGATGAGGGAGGAGTCATGGGCCGACTCTCCAGAGTCGGCCTCTTTGGAGGTCGCCAGCTTGGAGTCGGCTTATGTTGGAGTCGTCGTCTGGGACTCGGCTTTTCTTAGAGTCGCTCCTAGGACTCGGTCTGAGGGGTGCGGCCTGCCCCGATGTCTTGAAAGGTCCTGGGACCCGGGTTAGCCTACCCGTGGCCCATTACTCCGACAGGTCAGGAACAACATCAAGCGGCGAGACCTAGCCACTGGATTGCACCACCGGACACGTATGCGAAGATCAATGTGGATGCGGCGACCGCAACCAACCGAGGAGTTGCTGCTGCTATCTGTCGAGATCAAGCTGGCATTTTTCAAGGTGCTTCGGCTCTGGTTATCAAGGGAACCAATGACCCATCAACGCTCGAAGCATTAGCAGTCAGAGAGGCTTTGGCGCTTGCCGATGATCTTAATATTCGCATGATACATGTCGCTTCTGACTGCAAAGTCGTAGTGGACGACATCAAGAACAAAACACCGGCTATCTATGGAGCTATTCTGCATGAAATCATAGACCATAGTTCCACTTTTATATCATGTACCTTTGTGCATGAGTTTAGGAGCTCGAGTTTCGAGGCTCACAATCTAGCGAAGCATAGTTTGAATTTGGGGGTTGGCCGCCATGTGTGGTTAGGCAATCCTGGTAATCTTTGTTTTGTACCTTTGAACATTGGCACAAGTTAAATAAAGCTTCGCGTGATTGTCTCAAAAAAAATGCGAGTTATGTGGCGAGCCCTTTTTTTGCCTCGAGCACGTCAAGTGGTGCATCCACCACCGTCGCCTGTGGCGTGCTGGGTGCTTCCTTTGCATTTTTTATTTAAATCCTTTTTTACCCTTTTTTGAATTTTAGTTTTTTTCTTCAGTTTTCTGGTTTTTGCCATGTTTTCCCTAGGTTTTAAAAAAACATTTTTTCTTGGGAAGCAATACTTTTCGTGAGAAACACATCGTATGCTTCTACGAGAAGCACAGTTGTGCACGAAAAACACAATTGTGCTTTCCCCCAAAAGTGAAAAGGTACATGATGGGCTTCCCTAAGAAAGGAAAAAAAACATAGTTTGTGCTTTCATGAGAAGCACAATTGTGCTTCCCCGAAAATGCAAAAACACAACTTGTGCTTCTGCGAGAAGCACTTGTACTTTCGAAAAAAGTGAAAAAAAGCACGAGGGTTCTAGTTTTTCCAATTTTTGCTTTTTTGGTTTCTTTAATTCATTCTTGTTTTTTTTTCATGAAAAAAAACCTTCAAACCCTATTAACGTGGGATTTAGTTTTGAAGATTTCGATACAAGAAATCCAACGGTGAAAATAGTTCGTGATTTGGATGCATAGTTTAAGAGATAAAAAATGTTGAAAAAACAAGGCAGAAAACGGAAAAAAATCTCAAGTTGCGACAAGTGACATAGATGCAGTGTATCCACTTCTAACACCAGAGAAGGTGAAAAATGACATTTGCAAGGGATAACCTTTAACTAGTGATATCGCCCATTCATCGTGGCATTTGCTTACCGGCTACATGCGAAGTGCACATGGCCGCTTGCAGATAAAGATGCGACAGACACCTACTGTGACCCAATGTAATGCTTCGCTTGGTTAAAGCATCTTGCGTGGAATCAACAAGCATGATTTTGTTTCGGGTAATGTGATCGGTACATCTATTGTCCATCACCCATTTAGTGCCTCATGAGACATAGCCCTGTAGAAGAATTAGTTCTTCTTAACTACACGCATTTTGTTGAGTGACTTACAAGCATTTCATTGATAGATATCATTTGAGGAATGACACGTGAAGCATTTGAGTAATGCTTGGAGCGGAGTTAGAATAATCAGGTAAATGTGCAGAGTAATTATTTAAGCTTTTGTGCACATACTAATCTGGAAAATAATGCTCGTAGTCATAAGATCAAGGGTTAGCACGGTTGTCCTTGAAGACTTTACAGCGTAACCTTCCGCATGCTTGCGGCCATTTTCAAGGATTTTTGCCAGATGCCTGTGGATTTTTTCCTCGTGCGGTGGTGCTCACCACCGTGTGGGTTCAACATGACATTCACATGAGTGTTCTCAATAAGCTGCTTGGTTACCCTTTTTTCATCGGAGGTCAATTCCTGCAGTTAGGTTCAATATACCACATGCCGAAAGCTCTGTACATACACTTAAACCATATAGAAGATGCACAATCTTGTATAGTAACAAGTCTTTAGTTAACAACGATCAATTTCTTCGGTGATGCTCAATCGCATTTAGTTGTTTAGGCTCTAGTTTTTTCCCCTTAAATTAGGATTCACTCAAATTCTTCGGGAGGATGGGTTGGTTAGACAACACTTGTCTCAAATCACGCGGAGCATCCAACCAACTTATGGTGGAGGTAGGGGCTATCTATAGTTGAGGATGCAACCCAAAGTACCAATGTGACTGTTAGTCGGGACCCGCTCACCAACGTGTTGTTGCCGGCTGTCGCAACGGTTGGAAATTTAAACTCCCAAAAATTTCTGAACATGTGATAACCTTATCATAGGTTTCCTGACTTCCCAGTGAAGAAATCAAACTCATGTCTTATGAAGAATCTCCGTTGACATGCAAGCTTGAAGACTTTGCCTATAAGGAGATTTCCAAGTCTTCAACTCTGAGAAAGGTAGATAACGCCCCGCGTGTTGCTGCGGGAATTTTAGCAATGAACTTATGAAAAAATAGAATATATAAGAATAATACCGCACCACATTCAACCTAGAGGTTAATGGATGGTGGTTGCATGTTATATTGTATTGTGACAATCAAGTTCAGTTATTTAATGTTGAAACGGACATAAAAATAAAAAAATAATGATGTAGAGGGTTTTCAAGTTCTTTGTTGATGTGGAGGGCTTGTATGTGGTAGGAAGTGAAAATGGAAAGTTGAATGGTTGCATGTGTGTTTGATGATGTAGAGGGTGTGCATGTGGTGGAAAGTAAAAAAGTTGATAGATTGCATGCACTTGATGATGTGAATGGTTTGCATGTGCATTTAGATGGGAGGTGGCATGTGTGAGACATATGTGATGAGGTGGACAAGCCGCATGTTAAGATAAATAAGATAATGGTGATGTACTTCTTAGGTATATATAGGATTGGTTCGATTGAGCAAAACGAAGACATATTACCTTAATAGCAGTTGGAACCCCCTCTCCCCGAAAAGAGCAAAAGAAAGTATTAAAGAACAACAAGTCTTCACGATTCCAATTCTTCACTTATGTTTTGATATGAAATGGGATTCAATCAAATACATTTATGAAAATGTAAACACGATCAAGGTTTAGTTGATTAATTTAAATCAAACAACACACCTAAAACCAGATAGCCACTTGTTGAGACATATTCACTGTCCACAAAACAACATACTCAATGTTGAGAAATTCGTAGATTTTATTGATAAATTCATGATTTTTGTTGATAGGTTCCAAGTTTCAAGTTTGATCTACATGCAAGACGAGACCACACGTTAGAGCTGGAGAAGAAATACGTTGTATTTGCATTTAGCAAAAGATGAAATAGATGGTCTCTAAAATCCCCCATACAATCCTAACTCCATAGCACATTAAAACAATGAGTACTTTAGTTTTCGTTGCTAAGGACCCTAAATCTCAATAACGATATTATCCTAGGAAACTATGAGGTGCATGCGCTCTTTTAAAAACAATCTCCACCCATCCAAGACAAATGGAAAATCCCACAAGCAAGACTCAAAGTCGTTTTAAAAATTCGAGTATCATGAATATCACAATTCATTTGGGTATGTGGCAGAGTAAGAAACCCAATCACCTTTATCGTGAGATATTATTATTATAGTTCATCAATTTTCACCCAAACCACAATTCGATTATTTGGTCCACACAAAAATTATAGCACGCGGCTCACTCTAATATTTACACATCGATGTTATTGGAAATTGACAACTTTTCAACTAGATTAAAAAAAGAGAGCATGTGCTCCCCCACCCCCCAGCAAGAAAATGCAAACTCTGTTATCCCATTTCAGTTCTCGCTGTTGACACTATGTTATTTGATCAGTTTCATGAATGGACTATGTTGTCAATTACTAAACAGTAAGATGTAGCTACCTACGAGCCTCCACAGTGTTTTGATGTCGTCAGCCGTCGGATCAAACATAGTAGCGAACCAAATCGACCCATCGTCCCACCGAGCGCTGGAGGTCATTTTCACCGCGTCGTGCGACGCTTCAGCACACGCAGTCGGGCCGCTGCTCCACGAGCTGAGCCAGGGGTCACCTCGTTCCACCGGCCGATTAGCAACCAAAAGCCTATGTAGCCTAGGCACGGCCGCAAGGGATTCTTCCACCTGTTGCGTGTGTACTCCATGCCATCGAAAGAGAAAAACTTAAGCTGATCTCCCTAGTCCCGCACGATACGCAGATTCCGCAATTAGGCTCAGCGCCAACGGCGAGCGCTCTCGCGTACCTTCCGCTTTGGTTCCTCTCGTCCACATCCTTGCTCACGTATGTTCTTATGCCCCAAAAGTTGATCTCTTCATCTTGCCGCAAAAAGTTGATCTCCTCATCTACCGGCTGTTGTGCCTCTTAGACGGCATTATTGTCATTTGCATTGTCCCTTTTACTCCTTCTAGTTCATCCGTTCAGTGTTCCTTCCGTTTATGTCATGCTAATAATGGAATCATCGGCACAGGCAGCCCTTTCTTCCAGATTTTCCCCACTACTCTTGTTAGGAAGATGTGCATTATCAATTCATGACTGTATTTTAGGGCCTCAATTCATGACTGTATGTGCAAACCTATGTGTGTGACAGAGAGATAACTTGTAATTCCATGCATTTCTGGGCCTCAATTCATGACTGTATGTGCACTATCTTTCAAGCTTTCAAGCTTCAAGATGCATGCACCACAATGTGTATTATTATTTTTGAATATTCCAATATGTGTATTTCGTACCCTAAAGTTTTTCTCATTTACTCCCAAAGCAATTTCTCATGACTCAACAATATAAACTTTAAGATAGGCAGTTGCGGCAACGCGCGCCTTTATGTTCTAGTGCAAGAGTGTAACATAAGTCAGATAAAGTAAAGGTGTCTCATGTTCTCGATTTCGTATCAAATGAGTGGGGCAATTCGTCTACTTTTTCCCTCTCACCGCTATGTGTGAACAATAGGCTTGATACTGGATCATGGAATTCATAATATATAATTTGAGAAACAATAAATTTATATAGCTCACATTCATAAGATTCAAGACCACAGACAATCTGTATTTCAGAATTGAAATTATAAAAGCATGAAAATAATACATATTTTTTTGCATATTTTATTTGAAACATAGCAATTTGAAAGTTTAAAACAAAAAAAATGAAATGTTTAGGGCTTCTTTGATTGGCATGATTGGAAAACCCAAGAGCATGAAAAACGTAGGAACACGATGGCATGTCCACTTAGATCCTACATGGTTCTATTTTGCAATGAAGTATGTTTGATTGCATCATAGGAAAGCCAAAGTGGATGCCGAGTTTCTTAGCCCGAGCTCAAATGAGATCGGGTGAATAGTAAAATCGATTAAAAAAGTTCAGAAAAAATCTTTTTTTTGTGACGAAGATTGACAAATGTTTTGAGTGTTTGCAAAGATTGATACTTCTCCAACGTATCTATAATTTTTGATTGTTCTATGCTATTATATTATTCATTTTGGATGTTTATATGCCATATTATGCTATTTTATATCTTTTTTGGGACTAATCTATTAACCTAGTGCCCAGTGCCAGTTGCTATTTTTTCCTTGTTTTTGCCTTTACAGAAAATCAATACCAAACGGAGTCCAAATGAAACAAAACTTTTTAAGGATTTTTCTTGGACCACAACACACCCTGGAAGCTTTGGGAGGAGGCCAGAAGGGCCACAGATTGGCGACAAGCTCAGGGGAGCGCCCCAAGGGGGCACCCCCCTGTGGTTCCTCTAACCCTAATCCTTCTTCTATAAATACCTAAATATTCCCTGAATACCATAGGGCACCAAAAATACTTTTCCGCCACCGCAAGCTTCTGTTCTCGTGAGATCCCATCTTGGAGCCTTTTCCGGCACTTCATCGGAGGGGGATCCGATCACGGTGGGCTTCAACATCAACCTTGCTGCCCTTCCAAATCTAGTTTACCAAGGACCTATGGGTCCATAGCTAGTAGCTAGATGGATTCTTCTCTCTCTTTGATCTTCAATACAATGTTCTCCTCGATGTTCTTGGAGATCTATTCGATGTAATCTTCTTTTGCAGTGCGTTTGTTGAGATCCGATGAATTGTGGGTTTATGTTCAGATTATCTATGAATATTATTTGAGTCTTCTCTGAACTCTATTATGCATGATTTATATAGCTTTGTATTTCTCTCCGTTCTATTGATTTGGTTTGGCCAACTAGATTGATTTTTCTTGCAATGGGAGAGGTGCTTTGTAATGGGTTCAAGTTTGCTGTGCTCAATCCCAGTGACAGAAGGGGACATGACACGTATTGTAACGTTGCCATTAAGGATAAAAAGATGGGATTTATTCATATTGGTTGGATTTATCCCTCTACATCATGTCATCTTGCTTAAGGTGTTGCTCTGTTCTTGTTAATGTTGGGAAACGTAGCATGCAATTTCAAAAAAATTCCTGCGCTCACGCAAGATCTATCTAGGAGATTCATAGCAACGAGAGGGGGAGGGTGTGTCCACGTACCCTCGTAGATCGAAAGCGGAAGCGTTTGCTCGATGCGGTTGATGTAGTCGAACATCTTCTTGTTCTGACCGATCGAGTACCGAACGTACGGCACCTCCGAGTTTTGCACATGTTCAGCGTGATGACGTCCCTCGAGCTCTTGATCCAGCAGAGGATCGAAGGAGTAGATGAGTTCTGTCAGCACGACGGCGTGGTGACGGTGATGGTGATGTGATCCATGCAGGGCTTCCCCTAAGCTCTGCGAGAATATCACCAGAGGCGTAAATTGTGGAGGGGGCGCCGCACACGACTTGGAGCAATTGGTGTGTCTCATAGGGGCGCCCCCATATATAAAGGAGGAAGGGAGAGGAGGCTGGCCTAGGCACGCCCCAAGTGGGGGGAGTCCCACTTGGACTCCTAGTGGGATTCGCCCCCCTTCCTTTTTCCGGAGGGGGAAAGAGGGAAGGAGTAGAAGAAGGAGAAGGAAAGGGGGGCGCCGCCCCCACCCCTTGTCCAATTCGGTTTCCCCCTAGTGGAGGGGCGCTCCAACCCCTTGTGGGCTGGTGTGCCTCCCTCCTGTGGCCCATATAGCCCATATCTTTCCCCGGGGGGTTCCGGTAACCCCTCCGGTACTCTGGTATGTACCCGATACACTCCGGAACCCTTCCGGTGTTTGAATACTACCTTCCAATATATCAATCTTTACCTATCGACCATTTCGAGACTCCTCGTCATGTACGTGATCTCATCCGAGACTCCGAACAACCTTCGGTCACCAAAACACATAACTCATATAATACATATCATCATCGAATGTTAAGCGTGCGGACCCTACGGGTTCGAGAACTATGTAGACATGACCGAGACACCTCTCCGGTCAATAACCAATATCAGAACCTGGATGCTCATATTGGTTCTCACATATGCTATGAAGATCTTTATCGGTCGAACCGCTATGTCAATATACGTTATTCCCTTTGTCATCGGTATGTTACTTGCCCGAGATTCGATCGCCGGTATCTTCATACCTAGTTCAATCTCGTTACCGGCAAGTCTCTTTACTCGTTCCATAATACATCTCCCCGCAACTAACTCATTAGTCACATTGCTTGTAAGGCTTCATATGATGTGTGATAACCCACAAGTATAGGGGATCACAACAGTTTTCGAGGGTAGAGTATTCAACCCAAATTTATAGATTCGACACAAGGGGAGCCAAAGAATATATGAAGGTATTAGCAGCTGAGTGGTCAATTCAACCACACCTGGAGATTAATTATCTGCAGCAAAGTGATTAGTAGCATAGTAGTATGATTGTTTTGATGATAGCAGCAATAGTAACAGTAACAGTAACAGTAATAGCAGTGATATTGTAGCAGTAGCAATAGCAGTAGCGGCAATAGTACTTAGCAAGAACAATATAAGATAAATTCGTAGGCATTGGATCGATGACTCGTTGGATGATATTCAGCATGAGGCAGTTATAACCTAGGGCGATACGCCACTAGCTCTAGTTCATAAATATAATGTAGGCATGTATTCCGTAAATAGTCATACGTGCTTATGGAAAGAACTTGCATGGCATCCTTTGTCCTACCCTCCCATGGCAGCGGGGTCCTATTGTTAACTAAGGGATATTAAGGCCTCCTTTTAATAGAGAACCGGAACAAAGCATTATCACACGGTGAATACATGAACTCCTCAAACTACGGTCATCACCGGGAGTGGTCCCAACTATTGTCACTCCGGGGTTGCCGGATCATAACACGTAGTAGGTGACTATAACTTGCAAGATAGAATCTAGAACATGGATATAATGGTGATAACATAAACGGTTCAGATCTGAAATCATGGCACCCGGGCCCAAAGTGACAAGCATTAAGCATGGCAAAGCCATATAGCAACATCAATCTCAGAACATAGTGGATACTAGGGATCAAGCCCTAATAAAACTAACAAGATTACATGATGAATCTCATCCGACTCCTCACCGACCAGCGAGCCTACGAAGGAATTACTCACTCCCGGTGGAGAGCATCATGGAATTGGCGATGGAGATGTGTTGGTGATGACGAAGATCGAAGACCCCCCCTCTCCGAAGCCCCAAACGGATTCCAGATCTGCCCTCCCAAGGAAGAACAGGGCTTGGCGGCGGCTCGTCACGTGAAACGCGATAATTCTTTCTCCTTGTTTTTTGGAAATATGGGATTTTATAGCGTCGGTTTGAGGGTCAGCAAGGCCACCAGGTGGGTAGCACCCACCAGGGTGCGCCTGGGGGGGCCGGCGCGCCCTGGTGGGTTGTGCCCACCCAGGTGCCCCCCTCAGGTCCTTCTTGGTTCCAGAAATTCTCTTATTTGATATAAAAAATCCTCGCGAAGTTTCGTTCCATTCCAAGAACTTTTATTTCTGCACAAAAATAACACCATGGTAGTTCTGCTGAAAATAACGTCAGTCCGGGGTTAGTTTCATTCAAATCATGCAAATTAGAGTCCAAAACAAGAGGAAAAGCGTTAGGAAAACTTGATATGTTGGAGACGTATCAACTCCCCCAAGCCTAAACCTTTGCTTGTCCTCAAGCAATTCAGTTGATAAACTGAAAGTGAAAAAGAAAAACTTTTACGGACTCTTTTGCTCTTGTTTCATAAATAAGCTTAAACATCACCCAGGTTTTAAGCAAGGATTATAACTAACCATGTCGACAATAACTCTTAAAAATTATATTAACTCATATCAATAACATAATCAACTAGAGAGCAATAATAAGATATCTCAAATAGCGACACGTTGTCAAAACAACCATGATACAATATGACAATAGTGGTATCTCGCTAGCCTTTTCTAAGACCGCAAAACATAAATACAGAGCACCCCCAAATTTCAAGCAGCGACTAAACATTGTAATTCATGGTAGAAAAGATCCAGTAGTGATGCACCAAACATTAGATATACATAATGCATCAGCATGACAACAGTGCTCTCAGGTTCTGGCGCTTTGAGAAGGTGATGACACAACATAAAAGTAAATAGATAGTCCCTTCGCAGAGGGAAGCAGTGATTTGCAGAGGTGCCAAAGCTCAAGTTTTCAAAACAGAGGTAAATGATATTTTGAGACATGCACCCTTCTCTTTCACTTCACGACCATCAGTTATCAATATCTTCCATGCTAAGCACGCTTGCGGCGGTTCCCAAATGGAAAGGTAAATGTTATGACTCCATTGGGAGTTTTTGTTTGACTATTTGTGAGCTCTTTTCTTTTTGCAGTTTGGGACTGGGCATCCCTATTACCGCCCTTTTTCTCGTGCGATGGCGAGTGAATAAACATGTTGGGGAACGTAGTAATTTCAAAAAAATTCCTAAGCACACGCAAGATCATGGTGATGCATAGCAACGAGAGGGGAGAGTCTTGTCCACGTACCCTCGTAGACCGAAAGTGGAAGCGTTTGAACAACGCGGTTGATGTAGTCGTACGTCTTCACGGCCCGACCGATCAAGCACCGAAACTACGACACCTCCGAGTTCTAGCACACGTTCAGCTCGATGACGTCCCTCGAACTTCGATCCAGCCGAGTGTCGAGGGAGAGTTCCGTCAGCACAACGGCATAGTGACAATCTTGATGTTCTACCGTCGCAGGGCTTCGCTTAAGCACCACTACAATATTATCGAGGAGGACTATGGTGGAGGGGGGCACTGCACACGGATAAGAGATCAAGAAATCAATTGTTTTGTCTAGAGGTGTCCCCCTGCCCCCGTATATAAAGGAGCAAGGGGGGAGGGGCGGTCGGCCTAGGAGGGGGCGCGCCATGGGGAGTCCTACTCCCACCAGGAGTAGGACTCCCTCTTTCCTTGTTGGACTAGGAGAAGGGGAAGGAAAGGGAGAGGAGGAGAAGGAAAGAGGGGACCCGGCCCCTTGCCCTAAACCAATTCGGTTTGGGCCTTGGGGGGGGGGCGCCCCACACTCCCCTTGCTGCCCTCTATTTCCACTAAGGCCCATGTAGGCCCATTAAGCCCCCAGGGGGGGGGGGTTCCGGTAACCCCCGGTACTCCGGTAAAATCCTGATTTCACCCGGAACACTTCCGACATCTAAATATAGGCTTCCAATATATCAATCTTCATGTCTTGACCATTTCGAGACTCCTCGTCATGTCCGTAATCACATCCGGGACTCCGAACAACCTTCAGTACATCAAAACTCATAAACTCATAATATAACTGTCACCGAAACCTTAAGCGTGCGGACCCTACGGGTTCGAGAGCTATGTAGACATGACGGAGGCATGTTTCCGGTCAATAACCAATAGCGGAACCTGGATGCTTATATTGGCTCCTACATATTCTATGAAGATCTTTATCGGTCAAACCGCATAACAACATACGTTGTTCCCTTTGTCATCGGTATGTTACTTGTCCGAGATTCGATCGTCGGTATCTCAATACCTAGTTCAATCTCGTTACCGGCAAGTCTCTTTACTCGTTACGTAATGCATCATCCCGCAACTAACTCATTATACACATTGCTTGCAAGGCTTATAGTGATGTGCACTACCGAGAGGGCCCAGAGATACCTCTCCGACAATCGGAGTGACAAATCCTAATCTCGAAATACGCCAACTCAACATGTACCTTCGGAGACACCTGTAGAGCCCCTTTATAATCACCCAGTTATGCTGTGATGTTTAGTAGCACACAAAGTGTTCCTCCGGTAAACGGGAGTTGCATAATCTCATAGTTGTAGGAACATGTATAAGTCATGAAGAAAGCAATAGCAACATACTAAACGATCAAGTGCTAAGCTAACGGAATGGGTCATGTCAATCACATCATTCTCCTAATGATGTGATCCCGTTAATTGACAACTCATGTCTATGGTTAGGAAACATAACCATCTTTGATTAATGAGCTAGTCAAGTAGAGGCATATTAGTGACATTAAGTTTGTCTATGTATTCACACATGTATTATGTTTCTGGTTAATACAATTCTAGCATGAATAATAAACATTTATCATGAAATAAGGAAATAAATAATAACTTTATTATTGCCTCTAGGGCATATTTCCTTCAGTCTCCCACTTGCACTAGAGTCAATAATCTAGTTCACATCGCCATGTGATTTAACACCAATATTCATATCTATATATGATTAATACCCATAGTTTACATCGTCATGTGACCAACACCCATAGGGTTTACTAGAGTCAATAATCTAGTTCACATCGCTATGTGATTAACACCCAAAGAGTACTAAGGTGTGATCATGTTTTGCTCATGAGAGAAGCTTAGTCAACGGGTCTGTCACATTCAGAGCCATATGTATTTTGCAAATATTCTATGTCTACAATGCTCTGCACGGAGCTACTCTAGCTAATTGCTCCCATTTTAAATATGTATCCAGATTGAGACTTAGAGTCATATGGGTCGGTGTAAAAGCTTGCACCGATGTAACTCTTTACGACGGGCTCTTTTATCACCTCCATAATCGAGAAATATTTCCTTAGTCCTCACTAAGAATATTCTTGACCAATGTCCAGTGATCTACTCCTAGATCACTATTGTACTCCCTTGCCAAATTCAGAGCAAGGTATACAATAGGTCTGGTACATAGCATAGCATACTTTATAGAACCTATGACCGAGGCATAGGGAATGACTTTCATTCTCTTTTCTATTTTCTGCCGTGGTCAGGATTTGAGTCTTACTCAATTTCACACCTTTGCAACACAGTCAAAAACTCTTTCTTTGACTGTTCCATTTTGAACTACTTCAAAATCTTGATAAGGTATGTACTTATTGAAAAAACTTATCAAGCGTCTTGATCTATCTCAATAGATCTTGATGCTCTATATGTAAGTAGCTTTACTGAGGTCTTTCTTTTAAAGAACTCCTTTCAAATACTCCTTTATGCTTTCCAGAAAAATTGTACATCATTTCTGATCAACAATATGTTACTCACATATATTTATCAGAAAGGCGATAGTGCTCCCACTCACTTTATTGTAAATACAGGCTTCACCGTAAGTCTGTATAAAACTATATGATTTGATCAACTTATCAAGGCGTATATTCCAAATCTGAGATGCTTGCACTAGTCCATAGATGGATCGCTGGAGCTTGCACATTTTGTTAGCACCTATAGGATTGACAAAACCTTCTGGTTGCATCATATACAACTCTTCTTTAAGAAACCCATTAAGGAATGCAGTTTTACATCCATTTGCCAGATTTCATAAAATGTGGCAATTGCTAACATGATTCGGACAGACTTAAGCATCGCTACAGTTGAGAAAATCTCATTGTAGTCAACACTTTGAACGTGTCGAAAACCTTTTTGCGACAAGTCGAGCTTTGTAGATAGTAACACTACTATCAGCATCTGTCTTCCTCTTGAAGATCCATTTATACAATATGGCTTGCCGATCATCGGGCAACTCCACCAAAGTCCACACTTTGTTCTCATATATGGATCCCATCTCAGATTTCATGGCCTCAAGCCATTTCGCGGAATCTGGGCTCATCATCGCTTTCTCATAGTTCGTAGGTTCATCATGGTCTAGTAACATGACCTCCATAATAGGATTACCGTACCACTCTGGTGCAGACTGTACTTTGGAAGACCTACGAGGTTTTGTAGTAACTTAATCTGAAGTTTCATGATCATCATCATTAGCTTCCTCACTAATTGGTGTAGGAATCACTGGAACTGATTTCTGTGATGAACTACTTTCCAATTCGGGAGAAGGTACAAATTACCTTATCAAGCTCTACTTTCCTCCCACCCACTTCTTTCGAGAGAAACTCCTTCTCTAGAAAGGATCCATTCTTAGCAACGAATGTTTTGCCTTCGGATCTGTGATAGAAGGTGTACCCAACATTTTCCTTTGGGTATTCTATGAAGACGCACTTCTCTGATTTGGGTTTGAGCTTATCAGGTTGAAAACCTTTTTCACATAAGCATCCCAACTCCAAACTTTAAGAAACGATGGCTTAGGTTTACTGCTAAACCATAGTTTATATGGTGTCGTCTCAACGGATTTAGATGGTGCCCTATTAAAGTGAATGCAGCTATCTCTAATGCATAACCCCAAAATGATAGTGGTAAATCGGTAAGATACATCATAGATCGCACCATATCCAATAAAGTGCGGTTATGATGTTCGGACACACCATTATGCTGTGGTGTTCCATGTGGCATGAGCTGTGAAACTATTCCACATTGTTTAAAAGTGAAGGCCAAACTCGTAATTCAAATATTCTTCTCTACGATCAGATTGTAGAAAGTTTATTTTCTTGTTACGATGATTCTCCACTTCACTCTGAAATTCTTTGAACTTTTCAAATGTTTTAGACTTGTGCTTCATTAAGTAGATATACGCATATCTGCTAGAATCATCTGTGAAGGTCAGAAAACAACGATACCCGCCACGAGCATCAATACTCATTGGATCGCATACGTCCGTATGCATTATTTCCAACAAGTTAGTAGCTTGTTCCATTGTTCCGGAGAACGGAGTTTTAGTCAGCTTGCCCAAAAGGCACGGTTTGCAAGCATCAAATGATTCATAACCATGTGATTCCAAAAATCCATCTTTATTGAGTTTCTTCATGTGCTTTACACCGATATGACCCAAATGACAGTGCCACAAATAAGTTGCACTATCATTATTAACTTTGCATCTTTTGGCATCAACATTATGAATATCTGTATCACTATGATCAAGATTCAATAAACCATCACCATTGGGTGTATGACCATAGAAGGTTTTATTCATGTAAACAGAATAAAAATTTATTCTGTATCTTAGATGAATAATCGTATCGCAATAAACATGATCTTATCATATTTATGCTCAACGCAAACACCAAATAACATTTATTTAGGTTTAACACTAATCTCGAAAATATAGGGAGTGTGTGATGATGATCATATCAATCTTGGAACTACTTCCAACACTCATCGTCACTTCCCTTCCAACTAGTCTCTGTTTATTCTGTAATTCCTATTTCGAGTTACTAATCTTAGCAACCGAATAAGTATCAAATACTCAGGGCTACTATAAAAACTAGTAAGGCACACGTCGATAACCTGTATATCAAATATACCCTTGTTCAATTTGCCATCCTTCTTATCCACCAAATATTCAGGGCATTTTCGCTTCCAGTGACCATTTCCTTTGAAGTGTAAGCACCCAGTTTTAGGTTTTGGTCCAACTTTTGGCTTCTTCGCAGGAGTGACAACTTGCTTGTCATTCTACTTGAAGTTCCTTTTCTTTCCCTTTGCCCTTCTTTTGAAACTAGTGGTCTTGTCAATCATCAACACTTGATGCTCTTTCTTGATTTCTACCTTCGTTGATTTCAACATCACGAAGAGCTCGGGAATTGTTTTCGTCATCCCTTGCATACTATAGTTCATCACGAAGTCCTAGTAACTTGGTGATGGTGACTAGAGAACTCTGTCAATCACTATCTTATCTGGAAGATTAACTCCCACTTGATTCAAGTGATTGTAGTACCCAGACAATCTGAGCACATGCTCACTAGTTGAGCGATTCTCCTCCATCTTTTAGCTATAGAACTTGTTGGAGACTTCATATCTCTCTATTTGGGTATTTGCTTGAAATATTAACTTCAATTCCTGGAACATCTCATATGGTCCATGACGTTCAAAACGTCTTTGAAGTCCCAATTCTAAGACGTCAAGCATGGTGCACTAAACTATCAAGTAGTCATTATATTGAGCTAGCCAAACATTCATCACGTCTGCATCTGCTCCTACAATAGGTCTGTCACCTAGCGGTGCATTAAGGACATAATTCTTCTATGCAACAATGAGGATAAACCTCAGATCACGGATCCAATCCGCATCATTGGTACTAACATCTTTCAACACAATTTTTCTCTAGGAACATATCAAAATAAACATATGAAAGCAACAACGCGAGCTATTGATCTACAACATAATTAGCGAAATACTACCAGGACTAAGTTCAAGATAAATTTGAGTTCAATTAATCATATTACTTAAGAACTCCCACTTAGACAGACATCTCTCTAGTCATCTAAGTGATCACATGATCCAAATCAACTAAACCATGTCCGATCATCACGTGAGATGGAGTAGTTTTCAATGGTGAACATCACTATGTTGATCATATCTACTATATGATTCATGCTCGACCTTTCGGTCTCCGTGTTCCGAGGCCATATCTGTATATGCTAGGCTCGTCAAGTTTAACCTGAGTATTCCGCGTGTGCAACTGTTTTGCACCCGTTGTATTTGAACGTAGAGCCTATCACACCCGATCATCACGTGGTGTCTCAGCACGAAGAACTTTCGCAACGGTGCATACTCAGGGAGAACACTTCTTGATAATTAGTGAGAGTTCATCTCATAATGCTATCGTCAATCAAAGCAAAATAAGATGCATAAAGGATAAACATCACATGCAATCAATATAAGTGATATGATATGGCCATCATCATCTTGTGCTTGTGATCTCCATCTCCGAAGCACCATCGTGATCACCATCGTCACCGGCGCGACACCTTGATCGCCATCGTAGCATTGTTGTTGTTTCGCCATCTATTGCTTCTACAACTATTGCTACTGCTTAGTGATAAAGTAAAGCAATTACATGGCGCTTGCATTTCATACAATAAAGCGACAACCATATGGCTCTTGCTATTTGCCGATAACTCGGTTACAAAACATGATCATCTCATACAATAAAATATAGCATCACGTCTTGACCATATCACATCACAACATGCCCTGCAAAAACAAGTTAGACATCCTCTACTTTGTTGTTGCAAATTTTACGTGGCTGCTATGTGCTGAGCAAGAACCGTTCTTACCTACACATCAAAACCACAATGATAGTTCCTCAAGTTAGTGTTGTTTTAACCTTCGCAAGGACCGGGCGTAGCCACACTCGGTTCAACTAAAGTTGGAGAAACTGACACCCGCCAGCCACCTGTGTGCAAAGCACGTCGGTAAAACCAGTCTTGCGTAAGCGTACGCGTAATGTCCGTCCGGGCCACTTTATCCAACAATACCGCCGAACCAAAGTATGACATGCTGGTAAGCAGCATGACTTGTATCGCCCACAACTCACTTGTGTTCTACTCATGCATATAACATCTACGCATAAAACCAGGCTCGGATGCCACTGTTGGGGAACGTAGTAATTTCAAAAAATTTCCTATGCACACGCAAGATCATGGTGATGCATAGCAATGAGAGGGGAGAGTGTTGTCCATGTACCCTCGTAGACTGAAAGCGGAAGTGTTAGAACAATACGGTTGATGTAGTCGTACGTCTTCACGGCCTGACCGACCAAGCACCAAAACTACGACACCTCCGAGTTCTAGCACACGTTCAGCTCGATGACGTCCCTCGAACTCCGATCCAGCCGAGTGTCGAGGGAGAGTACCGTCAGCACGATAGCGTGGTGATGATCTTGATGTTCTACCATCGCAGGGCTTCGCCTAATCACCACTACAATATTATCGAGGAGGACTATGGTGGAGGGGGGGCACCACACACGGCTAAGAGATCAAGAGATCAATTGTTGTGTCTAGAGGTGCCCCCTGCCCCCGTATATAAAGGAGCAAGGGGGGAGGGGCGGCCGGCCTAGGAGGGGGCACGCCATGGGGAGTCCTACTCCCACCGGGAGTAGGACTCCCTCTTTCCTTGTTGGACTAGGATAAGAGGGGAAGGAAAGGAAGGGGAGGAGAAGGAAAGAGGGGGGCCGGCCCCCTTGCCCTAAACCAATTCGGTTTGGGCCTTGGGGGGGGGGGGCGCCCCACACTCCCCTTGCTGCCCTCTATTTCCAATAAGGCCCATGTAGGCCCATTAAGTCCCCGGGGGGTTCCGGTAACCCCCTGTACTCCGGTAAAATCCCGATTTCACCCGGAACACTTCCAACATCCAAATATAGGCTTCCAATATATCAATCTTCATGTCTTGACCATTTTGAGACTCCTCATCATGTCTGTAATCACATCCGGGACTCTGAACAACCTTCGGTACATCAAAACTCATAAACTCATAATATAACTGTCATCGAAAACTTAAGTGTGCGGACCCTACGGGTTCGAGAACTATGTAGACATGACCGAGACACGTTTCCTGTCAATAACCAATAGCGGAACCTGGATGCTCATATTGGCTCCTACATATTCTACGAAGATCTTTATCGGTCAAACCGCATAACAACATACATTGTTCCCTTTGTCATCGGTATGTTAATTGTCCGAGATTCGATCGTCGGTATCTCAATACCTAGTTCAATCTCGTTACCGACAAGTCTCTTTACTTGTTACGTAATGCATCATCCTGCAACTAACTCATTATCCACATTGCTTGCAAGGCTTATAGTGATGCCCATTACCGAGAGGGCCCAGAGATACCTCTCCGACAATCGGAGTGACAAATCCTAATATCGAAATATGCCAACTCAACATGTACCTTCGGAGACACCTCTAGAGCCCCTTTATAATCACCCAGTTACGTTGTGACGTTTGGTAGCAGACAAAGTGTTCCTCTGGTAAACTGGAGTTGCATAATCTCATAGTTGTAGGAACATGTATAAGTCATGAAGAAAGCAATAGCAACATACTAAATGATCAAGTGCTAAGCTAACGGAATGGGTCATGTCAATCACATCATTCTCCTAATGATGTGATCCTGTTAATCAAATGACAACTCATGTCTATGGTTAGGAAACATAACCATCTTTGATTAATGAGCTAGTCAAGTAGAGGCATACTAGTGACATTAAGTTTGTCTATGTATACACACATGTATTATGTTTCCGGTTAATACAATTCTAGCATGAATAATAAACATTTATCATGAAATAAGGAAATAAATAATAACTTTATTATTGCCTCTAGGGCATATTTCCTTCAAAACACTCGACCTGAGAATAACCCGCTTAGCATGGAAGATACTGACTACCTCCTGTCGTTCCGTGAATAATCCAGGCACACAAAAAGGATATATTTATTTGAAGTTTTAGAGGTGGCACATGCAAATTTACTTAGGACGGCAAGGTAATACTGCATATAGGTAGGTAGACTCATCTGGAATAACTTGGGTTTCAGGTTTTTGATGTACAAGCAGAGTTCCCACTTAGTACATGCAAAGGCTAGAAAATAGGTTGAGAAGCGGCCAGCTAGAAAGCAACAACGGTCATGAACATGCATTATGCATAAGTAACATTGGAAACTAGCATGAGTAGGATATGAACACCATGAACATAAATATCATAGAGTCTATGTTGGATTTGATTCAACTACATGCATGAACATGCGCCAAGTCAAGCTACTTGAACATTCAAAGGAGGACATCATATCATCATACTACATCACAATCAGTATAATGCAATGTTGATATCCAAGATAAGTCATTATTAACTTCTAGCTACTTATGTATGGCATGAGAAACTATAATCTCTAATTGTCATTACAAACATGTTTGATCATAATAGGCTGAAGCATGGATATTAGGTTAAACATATTTACAAAAACAGAACAAGTCGAGTTCATACCTGTTTCTCTCTGCCATAGTTAGTTCATCTAATATCGTCATTATTGCCTTTCACTTTCACGACCGAACGATTTGAAATACTAATAGTGCAAGAGTGCCGTGGACTAAGCTGGAATCTGTAAACATTTTATTCAAGAGGAGAAGACAAGATAATATGGACTCTTTGTTAGATCAACAATGCAAATGGGAGCCACTCAACATTTTCATCGTGGTATTCTCCTCGGTATGACTCGATAAAAGAAAAATAAGTTCAGAGAAACACACTAAAATATTTTTGGAGTTTTTTTTCTTTTCGAAAGCAAGCAAACGAAAGAGGGAAAAGCAAAAGGAGAAAAACTATTTACACGGGAAGGCTCCCAACAAGTAAAAGAAGAACAAGGGAATCTTTTTGGGTTTTCTTTTTAGTGCTACGACAATTTAAACTAGAAAGAAAAATCAAAAATAAAAAAGAAACATATATTTGGATTTTCTCAAAGTTTTTCAAACACACAAGAAGAAAGCAAGAAAATAAATTAAACATGGATGATACAATGAAAAAGTGTGGACACAAATAACTAGAGTGAAATGTGTGAACATGAATGTAATGTCGATGGGAATACATACTCCTCCAAGCTTAGGCTTTTGGCCTAGCTTGGTAATCAGTCAGTAGCCTGGATGGTAGTTGGCGTGGTAGCTCACGGAGGCCCTCGACGCCGATGCCTCAGCCCGCCGTGCTGCCTCGACTGTTGCGTTGTGAGCTCGAGCCTCGCTCTCTAGAACATAATATCTTCCCTTGCTGTGATAGTCAAAAAGAGCAGGCGCAGGCAAATATGTGTGCACAACAGAAGTTTGGTTAAACAACAAGTTATACATGAAGTCATGATTTTTTCCCTTGAAGATCTTATGACTTTTTAAAGCCTAAAAATCTAAGTACTGTGTGGGTAGGATAGGGTCAAAGGGCAAAGGTGAAACACCCAGCTCTCGTGCTAAACGTGTGGCATACATTCCGCCATAGTAATAGCCATTGGTAGAGTTGTGTTACAGTCTGCGTGCAACAATCGCTGCAGGATTATAAACCTTTTCACCGGTGAGAGCGGCACATATGAGGCTCAAGTCTGGAGCACAAAGTGTACTACAGTCTTGCTTGACTACTATGCATTTTCCACTGAATAATGCGAAGTACTGAATTGCAGGAAAATGTATGCTCTTTATTCTACCTTGTGCCACTCCCCTAGTTTCACCAAAGCAAAGACTAGTTAAAAATGACTCAAACTCAGACCTAGGTGGCTCATCGAGTAAACCCCATAATGGGATTTTGCAGAGGTGAGCAAACCTTTCTAGAGAAATGGTAAATGGATTATCATAAAGTTTAAAAGACACCCTAGACTCCCGGGGGAAGAATTTAAATTCTTCGACAAATGATTCAGTGAGGATGAGGCATTGGTCGCACTTATCTGAAATGTAGGGATCGAGTTCGGCATTGTGAACTAGTTGCTCAGATTCTTCCTTAATACCAACTCTCGCCATGTACTTGTCACATGGCCATAAGCATGTTTTGATTGTGGCACTTCGAATGGATTTTTTGCTTGGTTCGGCATAGGACCGGCGAACGGAGCTGCCACTAGAGGATGCCTCCGAGGATCTCCTCCTCAAAGAAATCCTTCCAAAGAGGTTCATAATGTCCGCGTACAATTTTTAAGCAACAAATCCCCAAAACAGTTTCGGAAACGGAGTTTTGAGCAAGGAGATCGAAATCCACGGTTTCGGGAGCAAGAACACAAGAGAGAGTGTGTTGGTGATTTTTTTTCTGGGTAAATGGAGTGGTGTGGGGGGAAGAAGTAAGTGAGGGGGCCCATCAGGTGGGCAGCACCCACTAGGGCGCGCCTGGGGGTGCTGGCGCGCCCAGGTGGGTTGTGCCCGCCTGGTGCACCTCCCTATGATATTATTTGCACAATAAATTCATAAATATTCAGAAATAAACTGTATCATGTTTTCAGAGCATTCTGAGAACTTCTATTTTTGGGTCAATTTTTTATTGCATGGGAAAAATAGAAAACAGACAAAGCATGGCATTTTATTTTATTTAACTAATAAAAACGGAAAACAAAAGGTAGGGACAGAAGTTAGTGCTTACTAATTTCATCAACTTCATACCTCTCAAAAATGATCCATTTATAAGGTTGATCAAGTCTTATTAACAACCACTTTCGATTAGCATGAAACCGAAGAAATTTCGTAAATCACTAAGTTACCTCAATGGAGATATGAATGTCCCCAACAATAAGCATTTCAATTTTTTTTGACAGTAGGTAGAGGTAGTTGAAAACTTCCAATAGTGATCGTCGGAGATTTTTCAATAACATTAATACCATTCACTTGGAATTGTTTCTTCGGAAAGTGCACCGTATGCTCATTACCATTGATATGAAAAGTGATCTTGCTTTTATTGCAATCAATAACAGCCCCTGCGGTGTTCAAGAAGGGTCTACCAAGGATAATTGACATGTTTTCATCCTCGGGCATCTCAAGTATAACAAAGTCAGTCAAAATAGTAACATTAGCAACAACAACGGGCACATCCTCACAAATACTGATAGATATGGTAGTTGATTTGTCAGCCATTTGCAAAGATATTTCAGTAGGTGTGAGTTTATTCAAATCAAGTCTTTTATATAAAGAGAAAGGCATAACACTAACACCGGCCCCAAATCACATAAAGCAGTTTTCACATAATTTCTTTTAATGGAGCAAGGTATAGTTGGTATTCCCGGATCTCCATGTTTTTCAGGTAGTCCATCTTTGAAAGTGTAATTAGCAAGCATAGTGGAGATTTCAGCTTCTGGTATTTTTCTCTTATTAGTGATGATGTCTTTCATATACTTTGCATAAGGAGGCATTTTCAAGATATCAGTCAAGCGAGTATGCAAAAAGATTGGGCTAATCATTTCAGCAAAGCATTCAAATTCTTCATCATCTTTCTTTTTAGTTGACTTAGGTGGAAAGGGCCTAGGCTTTTGAACCCATGGTTCTCTTTCCTTTCCATGTTTTCTAGCAACAAAGTCTCTTTTGTCATATATTTTATTCTTAGGTTGTGGGTTATCAAGATCAGCAGTTGGTTCTATCTCAACATCATTATCTGGTTCTTTATCATTAGGTTGAGTATCTTCATGAACCTCATCATTATCCTTTTCATTATCAGAAGGTGAGTGTTCATTACCAGATTGAGTTTCAACATTAGAGATAGAAACTTCATTATCAGGAGGTTTTTCTACTTCAGGTTCACTAGAGGCAGGCAAAGTCTTATCATTTTTCTTCTTCTTTTTCTTTTTAGAAGAACTGGGCGTAGTGGTGTTGTTCCTTTGAGAATCTTGTTCAATTCTCTTTGGATGCCCCTCAAGATAAAGTGGTTCCTGAGTTATACCTCCTCCAGTTGCTACTCTAACAACAAAGTCACTTATATTATTGTTCATTTCATCACGTAACTCTCTTTGAGATTTATCAACTTGTTCTAAATGAGTTTGAACCATAGAGGCATGTTTTCCTACATCTCTAACATCATTTGAGATTCTAAATAACAAGTCACTTAAGCGAGCAATCATATCAGAGTTGTATTTCAGTTGTTTCATAACATTTGCATTGAAGTGATCTTGCTTTCTAATGTAATTATCAAACTCATAAAGGCATTGGCTAGGATGTTTATTATGAGGATCATCACTATCATTGAACTTCATTAAAGATTTTACCTGTACCACCTTGGGTGGTGGTGGTGGTGCTTCAAGCCCATGTATTTGTTCGATAGGCGGTAAATTTTTAACATCCTCGGCCTTAATACATTTTTCCTTCATAGATTTCTTTGCTTCTTGCATATCTTTAGGACTGAGATATAATATACCCCTCTTCTTCAGAGTGGGTTTAATAGGTGCTTCAGGAGGAGTTCAATCATCATAATTTTTCAATATGTTATTCAATAATTCCTTAGCTTGCTCAATAGTTTGTTCCCTGAAAACACAACCAGCACAACTATCTAGGAAATGCCTAGAAGCATCGGTTAGTCCATTATAGAAGATATCAAGTATTTCATTTTTCTTAAGAGGATGATCAGGCAAAGCGTTAAGCAATTGGAGAAGCCTCCCCCAAACTTGTGGGAGACTCTCTTCTTAAATTTGCACAAAGTTAAATATATCCTACAAGGCAGCTTGTTTCTTATGAGCGGGGAAATATTTTTTAGAGAAGTAATAGATCATATCCTGGGGACTACGCACACAACTAGGAGCAAGAGTATTGTACCAAGCTTTAGCATCACCCTTTAATGAGAACATAAATAAATTGAGGATATAGTAATAGCGAATCTTCTCATCATGAGCAAAAAGGGTAGCTATATCATTCAACTTAGTAAGATGTGCCACAACAGTTTCAGTTTCATAACCATGGAAAGGATCAGATTCAACCAAAGTGATTAACTCTCGGTCGACAGAGAACTCATAATCCTTATCAGCAATAACAATAGGTGAAGTAGCAAACTCAGGATCACATTTCATTTTAGCATCCAGAGATCTTTCTTTATACTTGCACAATATTTTCTCTAGATCATCTCTATCCTTACAAGCAAGAATATCTCTAGTTGCCTCCTCACTCATAGTATAACCTTCCGGTACCTTTGGCAATTCATATCTAGGAGGACTAGTTCTAGTAGGTGTTCCAGTATTTTCAGTTTCAAGTTCATCATCAGATTCAACAATATCATGTTGTCTTACTCTAGCAATTTGTTCATCAAGAAATTCACCTAGTGGCACATCATCATCAAGCAAGGTACTAGCATCATCATGTGTAGCATTCATAGCAGAAGTAACATCATCAATAACTTGCGATGTATCAGAATTAATAGCACATTGTGGTGTTGCAAGTTTACTTATAACAGAAGGTGAATCTAAAGCAAAACTGGATGGCAGTTCCTTACCTCCCCTCATCTTTGAGTGAAAAATATTAGTATTAGCATCCTTTAGATTCTTCATAGTGATAATATGATAATAATCCCAAGTGACTCAACAAATATAGCTATGCTCCTCGGCAACGGCGCCAGAAAAAGGTCTTGATAACCCACAAGTATAGGGGATCGCAACAGTTTTTGAGGGTAGAGTATTCAACCCAAATTTATAGATTCGACACAAGGGGAGCCAAAGAATATTTGAAGGTATTAGCAGCTGAGTTGTCAATTCACCCACAAGTGGAGATTAATTATCTGCAGCAAAGCGATTAGTCGCATAGTAGTATGATTGTTTTGATGATAGCAGCAGTAGTAACGGTAAGAGTAAGAGTGATAGCAGTGATATTGTAGCAGTAGCAACAATAGTAACTTAGCAAGAACAATATAAGATAAATTCGTAGGCATTGGATCGGTGACTCATTGGATGATATTCATCATGAGACAGTTATAACCTAGGGTGATACGACACTAGCTCCAGTTCATAAATATAATGTAGGCATGTATTCCGTAAATAGTCATACGTGCTTATGGAAAGAACTTGCATGCCATCTTTTGTCCTACCCTCCCGTGGCAGTCCTATTGGAAACTAAGGGATAATAAGGCCTCCTTTTAATAGAGAACCGGGACAAAGCATTAGCACAAGGTGAATACATGAACTCCTCAAACTACGGTTATCACCGGGAGTGGTCCCGACTATTGTCACTCCGGGGTTGCCGGATCATAACACGTAGTAGGTGACTATAACTTGCAAGATAGAATCTAGAACATGGATATAATGGTGATAACATAAACGGTTCAGATCTGAAATCATGGCACCTGGGCCCAAATTGACAAACATTAAGCATGGCAAAGTCATACCAACATCAATCTCAGAACATAGTGGATACTAGGGATCAAGCCCTAACAAACTAACAAGATTACATGATGAATCTCATCCAACTCCTCACCGACCAGCGAGCCTATGAAGAAATTACTCACTCCCGGTGGGGAGCATCATGGAATTGGCAATGGAGATGTGTTGGTGATGACGAAGATCAAAGATCCCCCTCTCCGAAGCCCCAAACGGACTCCAGATCTGCCCTCCTGAGGAAGAACATGGCTTGGCATCGGCTCCATCTCGTGAAACGCAATAATTCTTTCTTCCTGTTTTTTTTTCTGGAAATATGGGATTTTATAGCACCGGTTTGAGGGTCAGCGGGGCCACCAGGTGGGCAGCACCCACCAGGGCCCGCCTGGGGGGGATGGCGCGCCCTGGTGGGTTGTGCCCACCCAGGTGCCGCCCTCAGGTCCTTCCTGGTTCCATAAATTCTCTTATTTGGTATAAAAAGTCTTCGAAAAGTTTCCTTCCATTTCGAGAACTTTTATTTCTGCACAAAAATAACACCATGGTAGTTCTGCTGAAACAGCGTCAGTCCGGGGTTAGTTTCATTCAAATCATGCAAATTAGAGTCCAAAACAAGAGGAAAAGCATTAGGAAAAGTAGATATGTTGGAGACGTATCAATGTGCATTACCGAGAGGGCCCAGAGATACCTCTCTGATACTCGGAGTGAAAAATCTTAATCTCGATCTATGCCAACCCAACAAACACCTTCGGAGATACCTATAGAGCATCTTTATAATCACCCAGTTACATTGTGATGTTTGATAGCACACAAGGTATTCCTCCAGTTTTACTGCTTTATTAACAAAACTTCACAAAATTGATAGCAACTACTCATAGGGATGTATAGAGGCCATAGCAAGCATTCAAACTACTTAAAACTCTAAGAATTTAACATGCAAGCTCGTCTACAACAACACCAAGAGTAGCTAATTATTCTAAATATAAACCTCCAGCTTTCTCCTGGAGGAAACTTGATACATGTGTGAATACATAGACAAAACAATGTGACCCTAGTGTGCCTCTACTTGACTCCACTACTAGGAAAAGGGCTATAGATGATATGGACACTAATGGCACACCAGACATGTGGTGCGCCACTGCTATATAGCAATGACGCACCAGATATGGGTGCGCCATTAGTGGCCATATTACTAATAGCGCACTTAGTGTGTGGTGCGCCATTAGTAGTTTTGTCCTGGCCCCACACCCCTCCCCAGACTTACCAATGGCGCACCAGGGGGAAAGTGCGCCATTACTAGTTTTAACTAGTAATGGCGCACCAGTAAGAGATGCGCCATTGCTATCTATACGTATGGCGCACCCCCTACCGGTGCGCCATTGCTATCACCCCTTATCCCCTCCCTCTAGTCACGTTCTCTCCCCTCCCCTTCCTCCTGACACAGCCACCGCCTCTCCTCCGGCTCTGACCCAACGCCGCCGCCGATCTCCTCTTCCGCATCACCTCTCCGGTGGCCTCCTCTCCCCATCCACGCCGCGCCGGCGACCTCCCTATCCTCTCCTCTGTCTGCCTGGTCGGGCCGAGACCCTAGCCCGATGCCATGGCGACCATGGCAGCAGGAGGAGCCCGGTCATGGTGGCCTCCTCTCCCTGCAGCGCTGCCGCACCTCACCTTCTCTTCTCTTCTCTCCTCTTCTCTCCCAGTAGAGGAGAGGAGGGGAGGGAAGGGAAGGCCTTCTCCGGCGAGCTTCCAGGGAGGTGAGGAGCGCCCAGATCTAGATCCACGGCGCGTCGTCCCGTCGTCGACCTGAGCCGCGACCATCCATCCAGGGCCGACAGAAGCCAGGACGGAGATGCCAGAAACCCTAACCTAGCCTAGCCATGGAGGTACGACGCCTCAACCTCCGGGCGACAGACGACGGCTGCAGGCCATCTCCGGTGACGGATCTCCGACCCCAACCATGGTGCGTGTGGCTGCAGGCCATCTTCTTCATCTCCTCTCCCGTCCCCTCATTGGTTCGTTTTATGTGCAGGGCAGGCTGCTGCTGCTGGAGGCGCACGTCGCCTGCCTCCGCGTCGCCACCCCCGTCGACCAGCTCCCCCGCATCGACGCGCAGATCGCCGCGCGTGCCCCCCGCCGCCGCGCCCGCCGGCGGCGAGGAGCTCGACCTCTTCATGGTGAGCTGCTACCACCACCAGGCCTCCTCGCCTCACGCTCACGCCGCGTACGGACGCCCCGCGCCGGCTGGGCCGGGCTGCCCCGCGCGTGGTCTATGTTATGTGTAGTAGATTGACGCGGCGTGCGTGCGTGTGTGGTTCGGGGATTGGATGGGATTTGGTGATGAAATTGCCCCGCTCGTGTTGGGACTGAGATTGGGATTTCAAACAGGCTAAGCCAGGTTACCTTTTTCTTCCAACGCACACAACATGTTTGATTGGTTGCGCACGAGCTCACATGGGATTATTAGCACTCGCTAACCTCCGCCGGTGGATTTGGTTAAAGTTAGCTTCTTCAACTATGAGTATTATGCTAGTTCATCCCTTGATTGCTACCCATCCCACCTCCAAATAATTTACTGCGTGCTCTAGGCTCTAGCTGTGAGCAACTTTGTTTCCTCAACCACAAGCGCCTCACCTCTGCGATAGAGACAAAAGCAAACCCCAAAAAACAACTACAAGTGTCCCTTTGCTAGGCAAGCAAGGGCTCCTTCCTTTGCCTGGAAATGGCAATTCTCCTTGTGTAAAGGTTATTATCGACCACCTGCCTTTTTCTCTATATATGTGTTCTAAAGGTTCTGTTTTCCTTGTTGCAGACACACTATGTGCTGCTCCTCTGTTCCTTCAAGGAACAGCTCCAGCAGCATGTGCGCGTCCACGCCATGGAGGCGGTGATGGCCTGCTGGGAGCTCGAGCAAACTCTGCAGAGTCTTACAGGTACCATACATCATCTTAACTTCATCAGTTCAGCAGCAAGATAAGTGCTTCTTAAATTCTCTAGGAAGAGGGTTTTACAATCTCTACACTACATGCTTATTAAGAGGTTGATAGTCATAGTAAGTATCATGCTACATGAGGGGCGCCGTTTCATAGGATCTCAACCACAGGGGAATTCTTTTTTAAAAGAAGGGATCCATTGCTTCTGCTCTCTGCATCCAGCGAGTACAAACATAACACAAATACTACCTTTGTACCAGAATATAAGAACTGCAAAAACGTCTTATATTTTGTTTTTCAACTCAACTAGAAAGAGCTCGATGACTGGCCATTTTCCTATATTATTGCGCGTCGTGATAGAAAATATAGGTCATAATTCACACCCTTGTAGGTCCTATGAGATACTAGGTCCACCTTTATAGTAGTACCGGTTCCTTCTTATATATTATTATTAGTTACAAGAGTTGCAGACTTTGAGCTGTTGGACCTGGCTTCAAAGCTGTACCTTTTGAGATTTCAGTTCGGTGTATGTGGCTGTTATTCATGAACCTTGTGTTGCACCAACCATGCAACTGAACTAACAGTACCTTGCGTTCATAATCTTAGCTAAGCTGTCCTGATAAAGTCTCTCTTAATATGTCTACTGCAATTAGCTTCCACACAGAACAGTCACGGACTATATAATCGGGAACCATCACACAAGGGTTACCCTTTCAGATACTTTATGTTGCTTGTCAAAATGACATATAATCCATATAGGAAAAGAAGCTCCTTGTGTAGTGCAAAAAAAGTGTTGCATATTGAATAATGCTTCATCGTCAAATTGAACTAACATGGCTACAAAATTTCTAGTGGAATTGTACTTTACTTGAATTTAATTCATGGATATTGATTGTCTGCATATAGTACTGTTTTTATTTCCTTTTGCTACGTCACATTTTCCACCATTTTGCCTATAGGCATCACGAGGCACACACCTATGAGAAAACCATGCCAATATCCAGTCACACTGGAAACTGGTGTCGCTGTGAAAACCAAAGGGAGTGATTTTTCTTTTTTTTTGTTGACAATAGAACTTTGCATAATCTGTTTGTATGTGTAATCATCAATCAGTTTACGATGAGAGGCATATGCTTGAACATGGAAGTTTGCCTTCAGATAATAATGAGAATTGTGTCAGAAAAAAATAGAGCAAGATTAAGCCTGGATAGGCTTAGTTATATATTGTACTGAAAAAAAACTAGAGCAAGAATAAGTACCTGCCAAGGCAAGACGCAATATAAATGTGACCAGGATAAGTTGGAGATTGGCCAGTTCTGAGTTTTGCTAATATTGATTCTTCCTATAGGGGCATCTCCTGGTGAAGGCACCGGGGCAACTATGTCCGATGACGAAGACAATCCGGTCGACAGTGAGAGCAACATGTTTGACGGGAATGATGTGTCAGATGGCATGGGCTTCGGAATGCTAACCGAGGGTGACAGATCCTTGGTCGAGCGCGTGAGGCAAGAGCTGAAGCATGAGCTTAAACAGGTAAAACTCGCTGCCTTCCATTCTGTCAGCTGCCACTATGTTGGTGTCCAAACTGAACTGTAAACAAAATTATTTTCCTGACTTTGCAGGGGTATAGAGAAAAGCTTGTGGACATCAGGGAGGAGATACTGCGGAAGCGAAGAGCCGGAAAGCTCCCAGGGGACACGGCGTCTACCCTGAAAGCTTGGTGGCAAGCCCACGCCAAATGGCCGTACCCAACTGTATGTGACAGACATCCCGCATATACCATCATCGCCAGCAACTTTGTCACCATTTTACACGCAATTCTTGTTGTGCTACTGATGAGCATCGCTGGTGGGTATTGCTAGGAGGAGGACAAGGCGCGGCTAGTGCAGGAGACGGGGCTGCAGCTGAAGCAGATCAACAACTGGTTCATCAACCAACGCAAGCGGAACTGGCACAGCAACCCTACCTCGTCCTCGTCAGACAAGAGCAAGAGAAAAAGGTACGGCGATCGGCCCAAAAAAATATGATTACTAGAAGATTAGTACATAGCGCTTCCATCTTGTCGATGATTAGTGTTGAACCTCATATGTCCTCTGCAATTCATTTCCATTATAATCTTACTCATACAATATTCACACCATGTAATTCTGGAAAAGACAGTATTGACATGTTATAAAAAATGACAATATTGACATGTTATAAATAGTTTGTTTGTATTTCTGTTTATTTTGTTACATTTTGCAGGGATAAAGTGAAGAAAAAGAAGAAAAGATTACTAGAAGATTAATTTTAGGATTTTCTTTTATTTCCTTGCAATTTTCCTTTTATTGGATACTTGTAAAGACATTGTAATATTCTTACTATAATAAAAAATATGATTCTATTTCATTTTTTGTTTTTAAATTATTTTCCTTATAGGTTGTTTTCTGTAAAATTGGATTTTTTTTGTTTTCCAAATACATTACTAGTGGCGCATTTAAGCCCTTATTAGTGGCGCACCTTCCTTTATTACTAGTGGCGCACCTATAAGGTTATTAGTGGCGCACCTAGAGGGAATATCAGTGGAGCACCGAATGGTGTACTAATGGCGCACTGCTAGGTGCGCCATTAGTATACCAGATACTAATGGCGCACCAGTGGTGCGCCATTAGTAAAAATTACTAATGGCGTGCTAGTAATGGCGCACCACTGATGCGCCATTAATGGCCATATTAGGTGCGCCATTAGTAGGGGTTTTTCTAGTAGTGACTAGCTCATTAATCAGAGATGGTTAAGTTTCCTAGCCATAGACATGTGTTGACATTTGATGAACGGGATCACATCATTAGGAGAGTGATGTGATGGACAAGACCCATCCGTTAGCTTAGCATAATGATCGTTTAGTTTTATTGCTACTGCTTTCTTCATGTCAAATACATGTTCCTTGTTTTACTACTCTCAAACGTTACAACGTAACTGGGTGATTACAAAGATGCTCTACAGGTATCTCCTCCAGTTTTACTGCTTTATTAACAAAACTTCACAAAATTGATCGCAACTACTCATAGGGATGTATAGAGGCCATACCAAGCATTCAAACTACTTAAAACTCTAAGAATTCAACATGCAAGCTCATCAACAACACCACCAAGAGTAGCTAATTATTCTAAATATAAACCACTAAAACAAAAAATAATTGGACACATGGAGGAGTCACATACCAAGCAACAAATCCCTGAAACAGTTTCGGAAACAGAGCTTCGAGCAAGGAGATCGAAATCCACGGTTTGGGAGCAAGAACACGAGAGCGAGTGTGTTGGTGATTTGTTTCCTAGGTGAATGGAGTGGTGTGGGAGGAAGAAGTAAGTGAGGGGCCCATTAGGTGGGCATCACCCACCAGGGCGCGCCTAGGGGTGCTGGCGCGCCCAGGTGGGTTGTGCCCACCTGGTGCACCTCCCTATGATATTATTTACACCAGAAATTCATAAATATTCAGAAAAAAATCGTATCATGTTTTCAGACCATTCCGAGAACTTTTATTTTGGGTCATTTTTTCATTGCACGGAAAAAGCAGAAAACAGACAAAGCAATGCATTTTATTGTATTTAACTAATAAAAACAGAAAAAAGAAGGTAGGGAGAGAAGGTAGTGCTCACTAATTTCATCAACTTCATACCTCTCAAGAATGATCCATTAACACTACAAAAAAAATACACTTCCGTGATGATTCGTGCTTGTCACAGTAGGTCGCGTTTTTTGTCATGCATGTACATCCATGATGATTTTATGACAGAATCAAGATAGTCATACCTGTGCTGTCGTAGAAGTGTTCCATGACATTACCAAAATTATCATCACGGAAGTGTCCACTTCCATGACGATAAATCGTGCGTCACAGAAGTGCTTTCGTCAAGGGTGACCGACATGTGGCATCCACCGTAACGGAACGCCCTTAAGCTATCGGGTCCGGTTTTGGATCCGATAACCCGTTAACAACCAGGACCAATGCGAAATTTCCACGTGTAAAATTCTGATTGGCCGGAGGGAACATCTGTTAGCTCGTTAGTGGGCCAGGTGTCGCTCGTCCATTGGAGGAGACATGCCTATGATACGTCGACACGTGGCTGGGCCCAGCAGAGGCCCATATAGGTTAAAAAGGCCGGCCCAGTCAAAGGCCCGTAGTATTTACTCAGGTACTAGTGGGCCAGCCCAATAACGACCTGCTTAATAAAGGCCCATTTACGACCCAAAGCCAGATCTAGCCCGTTAATTGTTCGCCGAATATTTGGGCCCATTTACGGCCCGAAGCCAGATCTGGCCTGTTAATTATTCACCGAATATTTGGGCCCAATTACAGCCCAGTGACTTTTGGCCTGTTAGAGGCCCGATGTAGACATGGGCCCATTTCAGCCCGGTGTGACTTTCGGCCTGGGAATGGCCCGTGCTGCCCATGGGCCATATATGGTCCGACAGGACATCGGGCCCACTAACGGCCCGTGATAAAGGTGGCAACAGTTAAGCCCAACATGACTTTGGGCCTGTTAAAGGCATGTCGCATAATTCGCCCTGTTGATGCATGTACTAAGCTTTTGGCCTCTTAAAGGCCCATGATATCAGTGGGCCAACTAAGGCCCGAGATATGTTTCGGCCTGGTAACGGCCCGTGATATAACTGGGCCCAAAAAGGCCTGGTCTACATTTCAGCCTGCTGAAGGCCCGTCGACGACTAGTGAAAATTGAGGCCCAGCATGCATTTCAGCCTGCTAAAGGCCCATGGTTTCATCTGGGCCGTAACAGGCCAGTACAATATTCAGCCTGTTAATGGCCCAACGCTACCTGGGCCAAACTAAGTGCTGGGTCCACAAAAGGCGCGCAAAGTGTGAAGGCCCCAATCATTCGGGCCCAAGAAAGGCCGGCCCAATTGTGGCCCGCTAAAAACCAGACCCGTTAGAGGCAAATGTTTCGGCCCGGTCGACTACATCTGATATTTTTCAGATAGCGAATGATGGCAGTAACTAGTAGGAATTAAGAACAAACCTACTCTATACAATAAAGAAATTACGGCATAGTAACTAAGAATAAACCTACACTATACAATAAAGGATTTATGGTATATTACATCCACTGGGCATTGAAGTTCACCACCAGTGATCATAAAGTGCAACGAAGAAGCAGATGACAAAAACTGGGCACCATTGCAGCGTAACAAAATAATACTGAACCGAGACCACTTCCAAGACAGTTCAAGAAATATTAGCCTTGCGGGGGAACTGCTGCACAAGCTGCTGAGCAAGGCTGTGAGACCGGCCTAGCATGTCGAGCATAGCTTCAAGGTGTAGCTGTTTAGCGATGAGGTTCTCATTGGTCTTCTCCGCAATATCTCTTAGAGATAGGACTTCAAGTCGAAGTTGAGTTGCAGAATGCCTTTCTGCTAGAACTTGGGACTGAAAAAGTCAAACTGATTCAGACAACGAATCCTGTGAGCTTGTCTGACTGCTAGTCTCAAGTAACTTGAACACTGCATCAAGACAAGACTTTGGGGTTGTCTCGCTATCTTCAAGATGTTTTGCCTTCTTTGCTGCAATATATGTTGGGTTTGCCTCACAGCCTTCAGCAAACTTGTGCATGCCATCAGGCATATCACCCTGAAACAAAGCAGAGAGATGACAGGTTTTGCATGTGTATAAACAAAGATGATAATGAAGGAAATATGCCCTAGAGGCAATAATAAAGTTATTATTTATTTCCTTATTTCATGATAAATGTTTATTATTCATTCTAGAATTGTATTAACCAGAAACTTAGTACATGTGTGAATACATAGACAAACATAGTGTCACTAGTATGCCTATACTTGACTAGCTCGTTAAATCAAAGATGGTTAAGTTTCCTAACCATAGACATAAGTTTTCATTTGATTAATGGGATCACATCATTAGGAGAATGATGTGATTGACTTGACCCATTCTGTTAGCTTAGCACTTGATCATTTAGTATTTTGCTATTGCTTTCTTCATGACTTATACATGTTCCTATGACTATGAGATTATGCAACTCCCGTTTACCGGAGGAACACTTTGTGTGCTACCAAACATCACAACGTAACTGGGTGATTATAAAGGTGCTCTACAGGTGTCTCCGAAGGTACTTGTTGAGTTGGCGTATTTCGAGATTATGATTTGTCACTCCGATTGTCGGAGAGGTATCTCTGGGCCCTCTCAGTAATGCACATCAGTATAAGCTTTGCAAGCAATGTGACTAATGAGTTAGTTGCGGGATGATGTATTACGGAATGAGTAAAGAGACTTGCCGGTAACGAGATTGAGCTATGTATTTAGATACCGACGATCGAATCTCGGGAAAGTAACATATCGATGACAAAGGTAATAATGTATGTTGTTATGTGGTTTGACCGATAAACATCTTCGTAGAATATGTAGGAGCCAATATGAGCATCCAGGTTCCGCTATTGGTTATTGACCGGAGACGTGTCTCGGTCATGTCTACATAGTTGTCGAACCCGTAGGGTCCGCACACTTAACATTCGGTGACGATTTATATCATGAGTTGTGTGTTTTGATGTACCGAAGGTAGTTTGGAGTCTCGGATGAGATTGGGGACATGACGAGGAGTCTCAAAATGGTCGATACGTAAAGATCGATATATTGGACGACTATATTCGGACACCGAAAAGGTTCCGAGTGATTCGGGTATTTATTGGAGTACCGGAGAGTTATGGAAATTCGCCGGGGAGTATATGGGCCTTATTGGGCTTTAAGGGAGAGAGAGAGAGGCAGGTCACGCGCCCCCAAGGCCTAGTCTGAATTGGACTAGGGGAAGGGGCGGCGCCCCCTCCTTCCTTCTCTTCTCTCTTCCCTTACCTTGACTCCTACTCGTACTACATGAAGGGGGAATCCTACTCCCGGTGGGAGTAGGACTCCCCAAGGCGTGCCATAGAGAGGGCCGACCCCTCCCCTCCTTTCCTGCTTTATATACTAAGGCTAGGGGCACCCCATGACACACAAGTTGATCTGTTGATCTCTCCCAGCCGTGTGCGGTGCCCCCTCCACCATATTCCACCTCGCTCATATCGTAGTGGTGCTTAGGCGAAGCCCTGCATTGGTAGCAACATCATCACCGTCGTCAAGCCGTCGTGCTGACGGAACTCTCCCGTGAAGCTTTTCTGGATTGGAGTTCACGGGAGGTCATCGAGCTGAACGTGTGCTGAACTCGGAGGTGCCGTACGTTCGGTACTTGGATCGGTCAAATCGTGAAGATGTACGACTACATCAACCGGGTTGTGCTAACGCTTCCGCGTTCGGTCTACGAGGGTACGTGGACTCACTCTCTCCGCTCATTGCTATGCATCACCATGATCTTGCGTGTGCGTAGGAATTTTTTTTAAATTACTATGTTCCCCAACGGTGGTATTCGAGCCAGGTTTATGCGTAGATGTTATATGCACGAGTAGAACACAAGTGAGTTGTGTGTGATACAAGTCATACTGCTTACCAGCATGTCATACTTTGGTTCGGCGGTATTGTTGGATGAAGCTGCCCGGACCGACATTACGCGTACGCTTACGCGAGACTGGTTCTACCAACGTGCTTCGCACACAGGTGGCTGGCGGGTGTCAGTTTCTCGAACTTTAGTTGAACCGAGTGTGGCTACGCCCGGTCCTTGAGAACGTTAAAACAACACTAACTTGACGAAATATCGTCGTGGTTTTGATGCGTAGGTAAGAATGATTCTTGCCCAACCCGTAGCAGCCGCGTAAAACTTGCAACAACAAAGTAGAGGACATCTAACTTGTTTTTGCAGGGCATGTTGTGATGTGATATGGTTAAGACGTGATGAGATGTAAGTTGTTATGAGACGATCATGTTTTGTTGAAGTTACCGGCAACTGGTAGAAGCCTTATGGTTGTCTCTTTATTGCATAAGATGCAAGCACCAAATAATTGCTTTACTTTATCACTATGCGATAGCAATAGTTGCAAGAGCAATAGTTGGCGAGATGATCATGTGACGACACATTGATATAGATCAAGATGATGGAGATCATGGTGTCATGCCGGTGACGATGGAGATCATGACGATGCTTTGGAGATGGAGATCAAATGCACAAGATGATGATGGCCATATCATGCCACATATTTTGATTGCATGTGATGTTTATCTTTTATACATCTTAATTTGCTTAGTTCGATGGTAGCTTTATAAGATGATCTCTCACTAAATTTCAATGTATAAGTGTTCTCCCTGAGTATGCACCGTTGCCAGAGTTCGTCGTGTCGAGACACCACATGATGATCGGGTGTGATAAGCTCAACGTTCACCTACAACGGGTGCAAGCCAGTTTTGCACACGCAGAAATACTTGGGTTAAACTTGACGAGCCTAGCATATGCAGATATGGCCTCGGAACACTGGAGACCGAAAGGTCGAGCGTGAATCATATAGTAGATATGATCAACATAGTGATGTTCACCATTGAAAACTACTCCATCTCATGTGATGATCGGACATGGTTTAGTTGATTTGGATACGTGATCACTTAGATGATTAGAGGGTTGTCTATCTAAGTGGGAATTCTGAAGTAATATGATTAATTGAACTTTAATTTATCATGAACTTAGTCCCGGTAGTATTTTGCAAATAATGTTGTAGATCAATAGCTCGTGTTGTTGCTTCCCTATGCTTCCCTATGTTGATGGTTTATTGAATCTTGATCGTGGTAATACACATATTCATAATATTGATGCCAAAAGATGAAGTTGATAATGATAGTGCAAATTATTTGTGGCACTGCCGTTTGGGTCATATCGGTGTAAAGCGCATGAAGAAACTCCATAAAGATGAACTTTTGGAATCACTTGATTATGAATCATTTGATGCTTGCGAACCGTGCCTTATGGGAAAGATGACTAAAACTCCGTTCTCTGGAACAATGGAACGAGCTACTGACTTGTTGGAAATAATACATACCGATGTATGCGATCCAATGAGTGTTGATGCTCGTGGCGAGTATCGTTATTTTCTGACCATCACAGATGGTTTGAGCAGATATGGGTATATCTACTTAATGTAACACAAGTCTGAAACATTTGAAAAGTTCAAAGAATTTCAGAGTGAAGTGAAGAATCATCATAACAAGAAAATAAAGTTTCTATGATCTGATCGTGGAGGAGAATATTTGAGTTACGAGTTTGGCCTTCATATAAAACAATGTGGAATAGTTTCATAGCTCACGCCACATGGAACACCACAGCGTAATGGTGTGTCCGAACATCGTAACCGCACTTTATTGGTTATGGTGCGATCTATGATGTATCTTACCGATTTACCACTATCATTTTGGGGTTATGCATTAGAGACAGTTGCATTCACTTTAAATAGGGCACCATCAAAATCCATTGAGACGACGCTTTATGAACTGTTGTTTGGCAAGAAACCAAAGTTGTCGTTTCTTAAAGTTTGGGGCTGCGATGCTTATGTGAAAAAGTTTGAACCTGATAAGCTCGAACCCAAATCGGAGAAGTGCGTCTTCATAGAATACCCAAAGGAACCTATTGGGTACACCTTCTATCATAGATCCGAAGGCAAAATATTCATTTCTAAGATGGATCCTTTCTAGAGAAGGAGTTTCTCTCGAAAGAAGTGAGTGGGAGGAAACTAGAGCTTGATAAGGTAATTCTACCTTCTCCTAAATTGGAAAGTTGTTCATCACAGAAATCAGTTCTAGTTATTCCTACACCAATTAGTGAGGAAGCTAATGATAATGATCATGAAACTTCAAATTAAGTTACTACATAACCTCGTTGGTCTTCCAAAGTACAGTCCGCACCAGAGTGGTACGGTAATCCTATTCTGGAAGTCATGTTACTAGACCATGATGAACCTATGAACTATGAGGAAGCGATAATGAGCCCAGATTTCGTGAAATGGTTTGAAGCCATGAAATCTGAGATGGAATCCATGTATTAGAACAAAGTATGGACTTTTGTGGACTTGCCTGATGATCGGTAAGCCATAGAAAATAAATGGATCTTCAAGAGGAAGACAGATGCTAATAGTAGTATTACTATCTACAAAGCTCGACTTATCGCAAAAGGTTTTTCGACAAGTTCAAGGTATTGAATACGATGAGATTTTCTCACTCGAATTAATGCTTAAGTCTGTCCGAATCATGTTAGCAATTGCCACATTTGATGAAATCTGGCAAATGGATGTGGATGTCAAAACTGCGTTCCTTAATGGATTTATTAAAGAAGAGTTGTATATGATGTAACCAGAAGGTTTTGTCAATCCTAAAGGTGCTAACAAAGTGTGCAAGCTCCAATGATCTATCTATGGACTGGTGCAAGCATCTCAGAGTTGGAATATATGCTTTGATGAGTTGATCAAAGCATATGGTTTTATACAGACTTTTGGAGAAGCCTGTATTTACAAGAAAGTGAGTGGGAGCTGTGTAGCATTTTTAAAACTATATGTAGATGACATATTGTTGATTGGAAATGATATAGAAATTCTGGATAGCATAAAAGGATACTTGAATAAGAGTTTTTCAAAGAAAGACCTCGGTGAAGCTGCTTACACATTGAGCATCAAGATCTATAGAGATAGATCAAGACGCTTGATAAGATTTTTCAGTGAGTACATACCTTGATAAGATTTTTAAGTAGTTCAAAATGGAACAGTCAAAGAAGGAGTTCTTACCTGTGTTGCAAGGTGTGGAGTTGAGTAAGACTCAAAACCCGACCATGGCCAAAAATAGAAAGAGAATGAAAAGTCATTCCCTACGACTCAGTCATAGGTTCTATAAAGTATGCTATGCTGTGTACTAGACCTATTGTATACCTTTCTCTAAGTTTGGCAAGTGTCGTGGAATTATCACGTCAGATGTCCTAGCGAAAGGACTTAGTCGTGGAGCCATCTCTACGAGATTAGCTTGAAGGGGTTAAACCGGAACAAAGGACACATGGAGTTTATACTAGTTCGGCCCCTTGCGGTGAAGGTAAAAGCCTACGATCCAGTTGTTGTGGGATTGATTGATCTCGATGAGCAGGGAGCGAATCCGCTTTACCTATCTCTCGAGTTGTTGTTTCTTGTCCCTGAACCGCCGCTAGGTCGTCCCTTTATATACACAGGTTGATGCCCGGCCGATTTACAGAATCCCGAGGCCGGCTCATACAAGAGTCTGGCTCGGTTTCTTCCTTTCCCTAACTTACAATACAAGTTCACATCATAAGTCGGTTTACATACATGGGCCCTAATCCGCCATTGGGCTCTAGGCCTCTAAGCTTCTGTAGTAAAGCGCCATAATATTCATCTTCATGGGCTTCTATACAGATGACTCCTTGTGAGTATAATCCAGCCCCTCCTGGGCGGTTTACACTCAGTAGTTATATCCCCAACATTAGGCCCCAGATTGGTTTGAACCTGTTCATCTCATTCTTCAACTTAGAGAAATTCTGATTTGAACATTTTCGTGTTGACCTTGTAAACCACCATGACGTCATCTTCTGAAAACGCCGTAAACCACCGTGACATCATCTGCGTAAAAAACTCATAAATATTTCCCTTTAATTGATCTCCGAAGACCGAGGCGACAGCTGTGCCCCATTCTCCATTTTGGGCTCCTCGATTCCCGCGCTTGCCTACTTATCCATTCGCCTTATAAATAGGCCTAGGGGTCTTTTTCTTTTCCCCTTCCGTGCCTCTTCTTCCTCCTCGCGACGCTCAAACCCTGAAGCTCCGCCGCCGCCCTCGACCTTCAAGCACTGCATCACCCTTGGCCGTTGCATCGACCTGAACGTACCAGAGACCCGCGACACTTCTTCGCCATTCCTGTGAATCCGGTAAGCCTCCTTCCTTCAACCCTAGATCTGCATTAGGGTTTCGGTGTTCATCCGTGTTCATCAGTGCTCGTCCACGTTCGTTGCTTCGACCTTACGGTCCCCTTGTAGTTTGACAAACTTGACATCTCCTCTATGCGGTCGAAGCTTTAACTTATTTTTTCTCACCATAACATCCTTTCGGCTGCGAACAGATCCCATCTGGATCCTTTTTGTTCTTCTGTCACCATTTTAGGGCTTTGATATTTTTCCTTTTCCTGAACTGCACTAAATCCATAACTATAGCTTTAGCTTGTGAAACCTGTTTCTGCAATACTTAGAAATTTTTCAGATCTGTTTCTTCTATACCACTATAGGCGGTTTAACCTTTAGAAAATCACAATCCGCCAGGTACCATTAGCCCTCACTTAAACCGCCAACTTTACTTGAACATCAGTATCCAGCTGAACATGCACATATGCTCTGATAAACTCCTTCCCCCGTCCTGATGCTGGTTTACATATATCAGTCTTGAATCGTGAACCGACGTTTGAACTTCTTTTACAGCTTGTCATAAAAATGGCCAAGCCGTTCTCCTCTTGCAATTGGGTTCCCTCCCGAATTACAGAAGAGCAACTTACTAGGTATGTTGTGACTAACCCTTTAGCAAAGAAGGAGATCATTCATTGGAGAGTCCCGGGTACTGAAATTCCTCGTGAACCTCAAGATGGAGAAGTAGTTGTGTTTATGCAGCATCTGGACCGAGGGTTTAGCCCTCCTGGATCAAAGAAATTCTGTGATGTACTTGGCAGCTTCCAACTCCACCCTCAAGACATTGGACCGAACTCTGTGTCCAACATTTGCTATTTCCAAGTGTTCTGTGAAGTTTATCTGCAAGAAGAACCGACTGTTGAACTTTTCAGAGACTTCTTCCACTTGAATCGCCGTACTGAATTTACCGACGGCCCCAATACTGAACTTGGCAGGGTGTCGATTCAAAAAAAGGAAGAAGTCAATTTTCCTCATGCCAAACATCACAGCCACCCCAAGGATTGAAATTAGACGTGGTTCTATTGCCAGAACACTACTCCTGATGATGAAAATCCTCTGCCGGGTTACCGTGCTCACCGGCTCAGCAATGAACATCCACTTCCTCAACGACTTACTGCCAGAGAACGATCAAAATATGCACCACCGATTTCTAAGCTCCGGGCTCTTATGGCAAACGGTTTAACCGGTATGGACCTTGTCCGTTGCTGGGTTTCATGGAGTATCTTGCCCTTAAGCCGTCGCATCGGATTAATGTGTGAATATTCTGGGGATGTCAAGGATCCTCAACGGCACATTGATATACAACTGACTGATGACGAGATCACTGAGGCTGTCAAAAAGATGTTAGATGAACCGATATCTGAGTGCAGCAAGACTGGGCTGCGTCCCTTTTATGCCTCCAACAAACTGCGAGTTGTAAGAATTTATCTTTCTGCTTTAATCCGTCCCCCTTTTAACACTTTCTATAGCCTTCTTTTTATCCTTGCAGGACAATGATCCGTTCTGGAAGAGAAAAACTCAAGACAAATCAGCAAAGCCACAAGACAAACATGTGAGAGCACCTCGTAATAAGACCAATGTCACAAAGAGGCCAGCAAAGAAGAAAACCGCCGAGTCCTCTGATCCGCCCGAAGATGTTGATGACTCGGAACCAGAGGTAGAACTTGACTCCCTTGGTACATTTTTTGTGCACCTTATTGACAATGATCATTATCAGGATGATGCAGAAGCCAGCAGCGCTGACCATGTAGAGGTAACTTCCCTTTCCTCCGATTCTGATCATGTGCCAGTACAAAAACTTTGTTGCGCAGTCCGGAAAGTAAAACATTCACATCCTCTTGCTCATTTGGATCCACACTTTTCATTGAAGACATAGCAACATGAAGCTCGTCGCATAACCCGACATAGTGGCCAACAAGTTACTTCCTCCGGTTTACCGGATACCCCGGTTCGAAAACACCGTCCAGAGGTCTGTTGTACTTCTAATACATCTTATCCCAAGGAGGGTTGCTTCCGATACCCTCTTAATCCGTCTGATTTGAATTATCAGGGAAATTCCAATTCATCCTCTGGCGATTCATCAACCACACAGATGCCTCCACTCAAGACCGTTCCTAGGTAAGCATAGTAGACTTTATTTTTATGTCTTGCTCCGGTTTACTGCACTGATCTATGTATCTTGTTCTTTTTAGTGCGAAAGCCAGGCTTAGCAAAAGATCCAAGCTGGTTACTCCAACTGATGATAATCCGACTGCTGAACCGAAAAGGACCTCAAAAGCTGTTGATCAGAATGCTGATATTGCTCTAGATGACCCGGTTCCGCAGGGTTAGGACACTTTTGTTGATCCGACAGAAAGTAATCCAACCAGCCATCTTGCTGATCCGCCAAGCCCAACTGTTGATCCACCAAGTCCGGCCAAAGCTTCTGATAAACCGTCAAGCCCACCAAAGACTGTTGACACCACGGATGACGTTGTGATCACTGGGTTTGGTCACACTGCTCAAGGAAATCCTGTCGCTTTATCAAAGCACAATGCCAAGGAAGAGTTCTTTGCCATGGATAAAGGCAAGTGGAAGACGGATCTATCCAGCTATGCTCACCTCAATGCTCAAGATCTCCACTCTGGATACTTAAACCGCCTATATACAAGCCATGATTATGAGGCCGGTTTAATCAACTTGATGAAAGAGCGCTATTAGGTAATTCCTGTTCAAATATGCCATAAATCTTTCTTCCTTGTGCTTTATATCAACTCCAGTGTAGCCCCCAAGGGCCGGTTTATCTCTTCAAGATGAACCGGGACTTTTGATAAGAAAATTTTCAACTGTGTAGCCCCCAAGGGCCGGTTTATCTCTTCAAGATGAACCGGTACTTCTTGTTGTAATGCTTATCCTTGTTGAATTCCTTTACGCCTGATTTATCTGATCAAATAGGCATTAGCCCCCAAGTGCCAAGATTAATACTTGTAATGAACCTTGGGACTTAAAATATCAGTTAAAAGAAGCAATCCACATTAGCCCCCAAGTGCCAAGTGCAAAACTTGTTATGTTCTTGGGACTTTGAAAAAGTTTCACCAATTTATGATCTGTCTTTTGCAGGCTGACTTAACTGTCAAAGATTCTCAAATCGCCGACCTTCAGGAAAACATCAAGTCCCAGCAAGCCGAAACTTCCAAAGCCAAAGAAGAATTGAAGGGCGCTTTAACATCCATGGAGCAATTGAAGGATGGCTTCAAAAACGATCGGGCAGGCTGGGAAACTAAAGAAGCCGCTTTGCTGAAGCGGGCGGAGGATGCTGAAGTGGCATTGAAACCCGTGGCAGAAGAGCTGACTGGCTTAAAGCGGCAAATCAATGCTATGACTTTGGTAAGTACTTTTTTTAGAGCCTTGCTTAAACATCATTGAAACTGCCGGTTTAGCAACAAATTCTTAAACCGTTGCAGGTAGTCGGGTTGCACATCTGGGCTCGGACATGCGCAAGAAGTTGAAAGCTGCCTATACCTTGATAGAACAACTGTATACCGGCGCTCAACGAGTCATCTGCGCAGTCTCATACAACAAACCGCCACCAACTTTAATCAAGGATACGTTGGCCAAGTTATCTATGACTCCTACTCAACTAGAAGATATGAAGAGATCTGCTGCAAGGGCTGGCGCTTTATCTGCACTGACTCGAGCCAAGGCTTGGATAGCTGATCTTGACCCGGTAGATATTGGAAATGGCTATCCTAGCCAACAAGAAGATGGGTCAGAATTTGACAATGAAGCCTTCAAAGCCTTGACAAAGGAGATGCGCCCGCTTGCCAGCAGATTGGCGGAAGAAGTTGACTTGTCTATCCACTGGTCCAACTATGATGCGGACAACAAACGGATTGAGGCAGCTGTGAATGAAGTGCAGAATCTTATCCCGCCAATCCGTAAGCACACTTATGCCCCTGACGTTGAACCGTCCAATCTTATAAGCAGTGAAGCTGTCTTCCAAGCTTTAACCAGGATTGACTGGGCCACCAGTGACTTCCAGCCACTGGGTGGGGAGGAGGAGGTTGAACCGACCCGAGATGATCCATCAACTTCACGTCAACCTGGTGACGAATCATAATCCGGCAGCCGGCTTTATTTCCGCAGATTGCGTTCTGTGCAACAAATAATTATTCTTTTAGGGATCAAAGCGCCTTAGAATAGGATAATTGAAATACTTTGATCTTCTCCCATCATGCACTGCTACATGACACTTTGTAATCCGTCATGATTGTTGCTATGCTTGCTTATGTGCCTTAGTAATTTCATGCAACCCTGCTTTCTGCATTTGAGAAACTTAAATGTGTCCTGGCAGTTTACCGCCGAATGGGTTATGATACCCAAAACAGAGCCAGAGTTTTTATAAACAAGGCTGTAAAACAATGAAATATAAAATACATCATACCTGTGATATTGAATCACATCGTTATGTTACCAACTTTTGTAGTGAGGGTGATAACCCAAATCTTGAGTGTTGATAACTCTCACCATGCTGTGCTGGTGCATTTAGAAGCCATGCTGGGTTATGATAAACACTGGATGATCATCATGGCGACTTATAGTCAATGCCATACCGGGATAAGAAACATCGGTTCAGAATTGATTATGTGCTAACAACTAATAGTTGACAGCTACACCAGGTTAAGAAACACCGGGTTGATGCAATGACTTATAGTCAGGTCGGGTCAATAGACGCCTGTTTAACTCAAAACCTTATCAAAGGATAGAAAACCTTGCAAAAACAAAATCAAATAAAAACTTGTAGTCGAGGCTTTTCAAGGGCTGCCAGGCCCAAATTCGAGGCTTTTCATGGGCTGCCAGGCCGCTGAGTTAAACCATTTGACAAAGCCTTTTAAGATGGGCATCCAATTAACCAATCATCGTTTTAAGTTTGACAAGTTCAGGGTCTGTATAAGATAGACTTGTCAAACGTTCGGCGTGTCATACCAGGATTACCTGGGCGGGAGTGGCTTACTTGATGAAGGCAGGTTAACCCGGGGTTTTAGGTGAATACACCTGGCTTCCAAGCTTGGCTCGATAGCCTATTATAAGGGTCCTTTCAAACTCTTTGTTGCTGTGCACAAAGAGCCCCCAAGTAACATTGTGAGTTGTGCTCAATGGGTGCCTATGTTTGAGCTATGCCTTAGCAACAACACTCTCTTTGGCCCCTTCGGTGTGAAGCTCCCAAGCTTTGTTGTGGCATGATAGCCGGTTTAAGAGACAAATAGGACATCGCTTTATAAGCATAAGCCCCCTTGTACCCAAGAAATATTGGAAGAACGACAGATGCCCTGCTTGTAGCAAGGATGCCGGTTTATTATATTGATCATAATATATACATTGTCCAAATATGTACATAATGGGAGCCTATGGCTCAGGTGTAGTAAGGCCGAAGATGAGCGATATTCCACGGCCGACGGGTCTCCTCCTCCAATTTGCGTGAGTCTTGGTGCTCTCGAATGTCGATGAGGTAGTATGATCCATTGTGCAGATTCTTGCTGACCACAAAGGGCCCTTCCCAAGGTGGGGATAACTTGTGCATATCGGTCTGATCCTGGATGAGCCGGAGCACTAAGTCGCCTTCTTGAAAGGTTCTTGTTTTAACCCGGCGGCTGTGATAACGCCGCAGGTCTTGCTGATAAACCGCCGAATGAGCCAACGCCATGTCCCATTTTTCATCTAACAGGTCCAGTGCTTCTTGACGTGCTTGCTCGTTGTCCGCTTCAACATAATTGGCAACCCGGGGCGAGTCATGACGAATATCACTTGGGAGTACCGCCTCTGCCCCATAAACCATGAAGAAAGGTGTATAACCCGTAGATAGATTTGGGGTGGTGTTTATGCTCCATAACACAGACGGTAATTCCTCCACCCAACAACCTGGCGTTCGCTTCAAAGGAACCATAAGCCGGGGCTTGATACCCTTCAAGATTTCCTGATTAGCTCTCTCAGCTTGACCATTAGACTGGGGGTGAGCCACAGACGACACATCAAGCCGGATGTGCTCCCGTTGACAAAAGTCCTCCATTTCGCCTTTGGAGAGGTTCGTGCCATTATCTGTGATGATGCTGTGTGGGAAACCAAAGCGGAAGATCACCTTCTTGATGAATTGAACCTCCGTGGCTGTGTCACACTTGCTTACTGGCTCCGCTTCAAACCATTTAGTGAACTTGTCAACCGCCACCAACAGGTGGGTCTTCTTATCTTTGGATCGCTTAAAAGGCCCTACCATATCAAGCCCCCAAGTAGCAAACGGCCAAGTGATTGGAAACATCCTTAACTCCTGAGCCAGAACATGAGCTCGCCGTGAGAACTTCTGACAACCGTCGCACCGCTTCTCCAAGTCCTCAGCATCAACATGAGCCGTCAGCCAATAGAAGCCATGACGAAAAGCCTTAGCAACCAAAGATTTTGAACCGGCATGGTGACCACAGTCTCCTTCGTGGATCTCACATAGAATCTCACGGCCTTCTTCAGGAGAAACACAACACTAGAACACACCTGAGACACTGCGGTGGTGTAACTCGCCGTTGTGAACAAACATGGACTTGGATCGCCGGATTATCTGTCTGGCCAAAACTGCATCTTCTGGCAACTCACCCTGGTTCATATACGCCAAATATGGAACCGTCCAATCCGGAATAACATGTAAAGCGGCCACCAATTGTGCCTCCGGATCAGGAACAACCAGGTCCTCCTCTATAGGCAACTTAACTGACGGGTTATGCAAGACATCCAGAAAGGTATTGGGTGGCACCGGTTTACGTTGAGATCCCAGCCGGCTTAAAGCATCTACTGCCTCATTTTTGCGCTGATCAATGTGCTCAACCGGATAACCCTTGAAGTGACCAGTGACAATATCCACCTCTCGTCGATAAGCCGCCATGAGTGGATCCTTGGAATCCCAAGTACCTGAAACTTGCTGAGCCACCAGATTGGAGTCCCCAAAGCATCGTACCCGGCTTAAATTCATTTCCTTAGCCACTCGAAGACCATGGAGTAAGGCCTCGTACTCAGCTGCATTGTTAGTACAAGGAAACATTAAGCGGAGAACATAACGAATTTTATCACCTCGAGGGGAAGTCAGGACAACTCCAACTCCCGAGCCCTCCAATTGCCTGGACCCATCGAAGTGGATAGTCCAGTATGTGCTATATGGTTTGTCTTCCGGTGCCTGCAACTCTGTTTAGTCATTGATGAAATCCACAAGGGCCTGGGACTTGATAGCTGTTCGAGGCATATATTTTAAACTATGTGGTCCAAGCTCAATTGCCCACTTAGCAACCCGGCCAGTTGCCTCCCTGTTCTGGATTATATCCCCCAAAGGAGCGGAACTGACCACCGTGATGGGATGGCCCTGAAAGTACTGTTTAAGCTTCCGACTTGCCATGAAAACCCCATACACTAGCTTCTGCCAATGCGGATATCTTTGCTTTGACTCAATGAGCACTTCGCTGATATAATAAACTGGCCTTTGAACCAGATATTCCTTCCCAGCCTCCTTGCGTTCCACCACAATAGCTGCGCTGACAGCTGGGCATTAGCAGCCACGTATAATAACAGCGGCTCCTTATCGACCGGAGCAGCAAGAACCGGCGGTTCGGCCAATTGCTTCTTTAAGTCCTCAAACGCCACGTTAGCAGCCTCATTCCAGACAAAATTGTCTGTCTTCTTAAACATCTGATACAGAGGGATCGCCTTCTCTCCCAACCTGCTGATAAACCGGCTCAGAGCCGCAATATGACCCGCTAGACATTGAACATCATTGATGCACGCCGGTTTAGCCAGAGACGTAATGGCCTTGATCTTTTCCGGATTAGCCTCAATGCCCCTGTTAGATACCAGAAAACCTAAGAGCTTGCCTGTCGGAACACCAAAAACGCATTTGTCCGGATTGAGCATCATCTTATAAACCCGAAGATCGTCAAAGGTTTCCTTGAGGTCATCTATCAGTGTCTCCTTCTTCCTAGATTTTACTACAATATCATCCACATAAGCATGGACATTGCGCCCAATCTGAGTATGAAGACAATTTTGCACACATCGCTGATAAGTCGCCTAGGCACTCTTGAGCCCAAAGGGCATAGACACATAGCAGAAGGCTCCAACGGGAGTGATGAAGGCTGTCTTCTCCTGGTCCTTAACTGCCATCTTAATCTGATGATAACCAGAATAAGCATCCAAGAAACTCAAACGTTCACAACCCACCGTAGCATCAATGATATGATCAATACGAGGGAGAGCAAAAGGATCAGCCGGACAAGCCTTGTTCTAGTCCGTGTAATCCACACACATTCACCAAGTGCCATTCTTTTTAAGTACTAGCACCGTATTAGCCAGCCACTCCGGATGAAAAACCTCAATTATAAACCCAGCTGCCAAGAGCCAAGCTACCTCCTCACCAATAGCCTTGTGCCTTTCTTCATTGAAGCGGCGGAGAAACTGCTTGACCGGTTTAAACTTAGGATCAATATTGAGATTGTGCTCAGCGAGTTCCCTTGGTACACCAGGCATGTCAGAAGGTTTCCATGCAAAGATGTCCCGATTCTCAAGGATGAACTCGATGAGCGCGCTTTCCTATTTCGGATCCAGAGTAGTGCTGATACTAAACTATTTGGATGAATCACCAGGAACAAAATCTACCAACTTAGTCTCATCAGCCGGTTTAAACTTCAGGGTCGGGTCATGTTCTGTGGTGGGCTTTTTCAGAGGAGTCATATCTACCGGATCAACATTGTCCTTGTAGAACTTCAACTCTTCTGCTGTGCAAACCGACTCAGCATAGGCCGCATCACCCTCTTCACAGTCCAAAGCGATCTTACGACTCCCGTGCACCATGATGGTCCCTTTATGACCCGGCATTTTGAGCTGTAAATAAATATAACAGGGCCTTGCCATGAACTTTGCATAAGCCGGCCGTCCAAACAGGGTGTGATATGGGCTCTGAATTTTCACCACCTCAAAGGTCAAAGTTTCTGACTTGGAATCATGCTCATCACCAAACACAACCTACAAAGCTATCTTGCCAACCGGATATGCCAATTTACCTGGTACCACACCATGAAAAACAGTGTTTGACGGTTTAAGATTCTTATCCATCAATCCCATGCGATGGAAGGTTTCGTAATACAGGATGTTGATGCTGCTCCCTCCATCCATGAGTACCTTGGTGAACTTATAAACCCGCACCTGAGGTGCCACCACTAAAGCTAGATGACCCGGATTATCAACCCAGACCGGATGATCCTCTCTGCTGCACACAATGGGCTGCTCGAACCAACGCAAATAACGGGGTACTACCGGTTCAACAGCATTAACTGCCCTCTTGTGAAGCTTCTGATCGCGCTTACAGAAGCTAGTGGTGAAAACATGATACTGCCCGCTATTCAACTGCTTTGGGTGACTCTGATAACCCGATTGCTGCTGATTCCCCTGATTATTCTGCTGGTTGTGACCACCTTGGTTGTTCTGGTTGCCCTGATTATTCTGAAATCCTGAGTTTGAACACCCTCCGCCATAACCCGGCCCGTGAGATCCATGACCTGAACCGCCAGATGGACCCTGATCATACCGGTACTGATCAGAGTTTTTGAACTCCCTCATAATGAAGGAATCCTTCCAGAGGTGCATGGACGGATTCTCCTTCGTCCCGTGCTTTGGGTAGGGTTGATTTAATAGGCGCTCCAGATTCATGCCTCCACCGCGCTGGGGCGGTTTACCCTTACGATGCTGCGCATTGCCCTGCACATTGGTGTTAGCCACAAAATCTGAATTGTCTGCTTTACGATTACCATTGTTCCCATGTCCCGCCTGGTTATGCTGCTGTCCCTTTGCACCGCCGTTCTTCTTTCCCTTCTTCGGCTTATCTTCGTCAGAATCGGGATCCTTGGTAATATCAGAATCGGCATACCTAACCAAGGCTGCGATAAGTGTTCCCATGTCATTGCAGTGGCGTTTGAGCCGTCCCAATTTCATCTTCAACGACTTAAATCGGCAATTGCCCTCCAATGTTAGGATTGCCGAATCAACCCTGATGAGGTTCGATGAATGCAGAATTTCCGAAACCCGGTGCACCCAATGAGTCATTGATTCATTATCCCCTTGGACACAAGCAGCCAGATCCACGACTGACATGGGTTGCTTGCATGTATATTTGAAGTTTGCCATAAACCAGGCCTTCAATTCGTCCCATGAACCGATGGAGTTAGCGGGCATGCTCTTTAACCAAGTGCGAGCTGTTCCTTCCAACATCACGCGCCGCTTCATCTACATCCAGCATCTCCATAGCCATCTCGTAGCTCTCAACCCATGACTCGGGGGGTAAATCAGTGGTGTAGTTAGGCACCTTACACGGGCCCTTGATATCCTTGAGTAACCGCACATTGCGTAGAGCCAGGGTGAGACACGGCACTCCCCAAGAGCTGAAAGAAAGTCCTTGTTCCACTGACGCCGCTGGCTGAACCGGGGTGGGCTGACGATGATCCGCGTACTGTGCTGCTAACTCTGCCTCCATTCGTCCCATGTTAGGATTGCACCACCACACTCCGGATTAGGCCCTCGAGGGGCGTCACGGTTCCGCGCACTGCTTGACACAGCCGGTTCATCAATGTGCCTAATGTAACTCTTGCTCGGGCGAGGGGTTGAGTGAATCATGTCTCGGCTGTATGAATAAGCCTGCTACTGCACCATGGCAGTCTGAAGAAGATCCCTGGCCCGCCGCATCTCAAGCACTGCTAGAGACTCACCCTCCATCGGAATAGCTGCCAAGTGAGATGCCGCAGCAATCATGTTGTCCAAAGGGGTGGAGAAGTGACCCGGTGGGGTGTCATGTACTGCGGCGGGTTATCTATTCGTCGAGGCGGGTCCATCACCCATGGCTGATCCGGCGCTCCGGTCCTAGGCGCTACAGTCCGGTTTACCGCTGTCGGATTGCTGGTCCCTGCTCCTGGCGTATTGAAGAGATTCATCGCATTATAATCCGGCGGCAGGCGAGACTGATGCCTCCTCCTCAATACGTCATTCGAAACGTTCTGATCCAGCAGGAGTCGGTAATTCTCGGCATGAATCCTCTGTGACTGGGCATCTAAAGTGGCCCGTTCCTCAGCCATCCTGGTTTCCTCTACTGCCAAATCCTCCTTGGCCTGAGTTATCTGATCCCGCAGCTTTGTGACCTCCGCATTATGGTGATCTTGAGTCGCTGGGGTAACTGCTCTAGCTAGCAATGTCGTCTAGGCGTCCAATAACCGGACAGAACTTGAGCCGGCCGGTGCGCGGGGCCTCCTGCCCCGGCCGCCGATCCGAAAACCATAGCTGCTGCAGTTGAAGATTGTAAGTTGGGCTACATACCAGCCATGAAGATCGCGACCCGGTTTGGTGGTTCAAAAAGGTCTGGAATGCTGTCGCCATCGGAATAACCCCCGAACCGACCGTCCTGCACTTGATACAATGACTCAGTCTCTCCGGTAGATGATCCACCATCGAAGTAGATAGCCGTCTCACCATCAGATACCAGTTCAGATTCGGTACCATGGATGAATCCTACGAACGCCCGCTTCATGGCAGGCTGAACCCGGGTAGGGCTTGCCCGCTGAGCCGTCTCGACGAGGTCGGTGCAGATATCCGACTCAGGGCCCGGTTCGCCGATCTTGCTGATGAAGACGTGAATTCCTCCTAAGGGGACCCGGTACCCGTACTCAATTGAGCCGGCGTCGGGGCCCCAGCCCGCGTTGTTGATGTAGAGCTTGCCGCAATGACTCTTGGTCATCCGGCCAACCGCGTATACTTTGAGTCCCTCGAAGCTACCCTTCAAGAACTCGAAACCATCGTGCAATAGCCCCATGGTGGACACCAACTGTCGTGGAATTATCACATCAGATGTCCTAGTGAAAGTACTTAGTCGTGGAGCCATTGCAACGAGATTAGTTTGAATTGGTTAAACTAGAACAAAGGACACGGGGAGTTTATACTGGTTTGGCCCCTTACGGTGAAGGTAAAAGCCTACGATCTATTTGTTGTGGGATTGATTGATCTCGATGAGCAGGGAGCGAATCCGCTTTACCTATCTCTCGAGTTGTTGTTTCTTGTCCCTGAACCGCCGCCGGATCATCCCTTTATATACACATGTTGATGCCCGGCCGGTTTACAGAATCCCGACGCAGGCTCATACAAGAGTCCGGCTCGGTTTCTTCCTTTCCCTAACTTACAATACAAGTTACACATCATAAGTCGGTTTACATACATGGGCCCTAATCCGCCATTGGGCTCTAGGCCTCTAAGCTTCTGTAGTAAAGCGCCATAATCTTCATCTTCATGGGCTTCTATACAGATGACTCCTTGTGAGTATAATCCGGCCCCTCCTGGGCGGTTTACACTCAGTAGTTATATCCCTAACAGCAAGGGAGTACAATTTTTGATCCAGAAGTAGATCACTGGACAACGGTCAAGAATATGCTTGGTAAGGACTTAGGAAATATTTCTCGGTTAAAGAGGTGATAAAGAGTTCGTCGTAAAGAGTTACATCGATGCAAGCTTTTACACCGATCCAAATGACTCTAAGTCTCAATCTGGATACATATTGAAAGTGGGAGCAATTAGCTAGAGTAGCTCCGTGCAGAGCGTTGTAGACATAGAATATTTTTGCAAAGTACATACGGCTCTGAATGTGACAGACCCGTTGACTCAACTTCTCTCACGAGCAAAACATGATCACACCTTAGTACTCTTTGGGTGTTAATCACATATCAACGTGAACTAGATTATTGACTCTAGTAAACCCTATGGATGTCGCTCACATGACGATGTGAACTATGGGTGTTAATCACATGCAGATGTGAATATTAGTGTTAAATCACATGGTGATGTGAACAAGATTATTGACTCTAGTGCAAGTGGGATACTGAAGGAAATATTCCCTAGAGGCAATAATAAAGTTATTATTTATTTCCTTATTTCATGATAAATGTTTATTATTCATGCTAGAATTGTATTAACCAGAAACTTAGTACATGTGTGAATACATAGACAAACATAGTGTCACTAGTATGCCTCTACTTGACTAGCTCGTTAAATCAAAGATGGTTAAGTTTCCTAACCATAGACATAAGTTATCATTTGATTAACAGGATCACATCATTAGGAGAATGATGTGATTGAGTTGACCCATTCTGTTAGCTTAGCACTTGATCGTTTTGTATGTTGCTATTGCTTTCTTCATGACTTATACATGTTCCTATGACTATGAGATTATGCAACTCCCGTTTATTAGAGGAACACTTTATGTGCTACAAAATGTCACAACGTAACTGGGTGATTATAAAGCTGCTCTAAAGGTGTCTCCGAAGGTACTTGTTGAGTTGGCGTATTTAGAGATTAGGATTTGTCACTCCGATTGTGGGAGAGGTATCTCTGGGCCCTCTCGGTAATGCACATCACTATAAGCCTTGCAAGCAATGTGTCTATTGAGTTAGTTGCGGGATGATGTATTACAGAACGAGTAGAGAGACTTGCCGGTAATGAGATTGAGCTAGGTATTGAGATACCGACGATCGAATGTCGGGCAAGTAATATACCGATGACAAAGGGAACAATGTATGTTGTTATGCGGTTTGACCGATAAAGATCTTCGTAGAATATGTAGGAGCCAATATGAGCATCCAGGTTCCGCTATTGGTTATTGACTGGAGACATGTCTCGGTCATGTCTACATAGTTCTCGAACCCATAGGGTCCACACGCTTAACGTTCGGTGACGATTTATATTATGAGTTATGTGTTTTGATGTGCCGAAGGTAGTTCAGAGTCCCGGATGAGATCAGGGACATGACGAGGAGTCTCGAAATGGTCGAGACATAAAGATCGATATATTGGACGACTATATTCGGGCATCGGAAAGGTTCCGAGTGATTCGGGTATTTATCAGAGTACCAGAGAGTTATGGAAATTCGTTGGGGAGTATATGGACGTTATTGGGCTTTAAGGGAGAGAGAGATGCAGGCTGCGCCCCCCAAGGCCTAGTCCGATTTGTACTAGGCGGAGGGGCGACTGAGGGTGTCCTGGATTAGGAGGTATCCGGATAGCCGGACTATATACTTTGGCGAGACTGTGGGACTGCGAAGATACAAGACTCAAGACTTTGTCCCGTGTCCGAATGGGACTCTCCTTTGCGTGGAAGACAAGCTTGGCGATTCGGATATTAGATCTCCTTCTTTGTAACCGACTCTGTGTAACCCTAGCCTCCTCCGGTGTCTATATAAACCGGAGGGTTTAGTCCGTAGGACAAGAACAATCATAATCATCATAGGCTAGCTTCTAGGGTTTAGCCTCTACGATCTTGTGGTTGATCAACTCTTGTAATACTCATATCATCAAGATAAATCAAGTAGGAAGTAGGGTTTTACCTACATCGAGAGGGCCCGAACCTGGGTAAAACATCGTGTCCCTTGCCTCCTATTACCATTAGCCTTAGACGCACAGATCGGGACCCCGTACCCGAGATCCGCCGGTTTTGACACCGACATTGGTGCTTTCATTGAGAGTTCCTCTGTGTCGTCGCTGCAAGGCTCGATGGATCCTTTAATCATCAACAACAACGCGGACCAGGGTGAGACTTTTCTCCCCGGACAGATCTTCGTGCTCAGCGGCTTTGCACTGCGGGCCAATTCGCTTCGCCATTTGTAGCAGATCGACAGCTACGCCCCTGGCCATAAGGTCAGGTTCGGAAACTTGAGCTACACGGCCGATATCCTTAGAGACTTGATCTTTGACGGATTCGGGCCTACGCCAGGAGCGCCGAACAGTCACGACGAGCATGGCTTAGACCTGCTGTCGGACAATATACGGGATATCGCACCTGCAGGAGCTCTGGACCTAAATCCGGGGCAGACCGCGTCGTCTGAGGATGGGTGGATGGACCCTGCCCCGGAGGCCGCACACTCATCAGCGGTAGAGCCGAACACAGACTCCACTCCCAAGGAAGCCTGTGTCACCAGGCCCCTGGACTCGTGTCCGGTTGTAGGTGCTGGACCGCTCGCCCCCGAGCCCACTGAATCTGGTTGGGCTCCGGTGCGGATATCTTCCAGCACTCACCCTTTGGTGACATGCTGAACTCATTAAAGTCTCTCTCTCTATCAGTAGACTCTTGGCCGAACTATGTCCGGCTCGAGTGGGAAGCAGGCGACGAGCAAATTCGTTACCCACCCACCACCCACTTCATTGGCACTGTCGATGATTTGATCGACGTGCTTGACTTCGACTCCGAAGACATCGACGGTGTGGATGACGATGCAGGAGAAGAACAGGAACCACCGCCCACGGGGCGCTGGATAGCCAC